>NC_086283.1:79423610-79714035 GCF_021018805.1 Prinia subflava | reverse complement strand
TTTCCTTTCCTTTCCTTTCCTTTCCTTCCCGCACCTTCCCGCACCTTCCCGCACCTTCCCGCACCTTCCCGCACCTTCCCGCACCTTCCCTTCCCGCACCTTCCCGCACCTTCCCGCACCTTCCCTTCCCTTCCCGCACCTTCCCGCACCTTCCCGCACCTTCCCTTCCCGCACCTTCCCGCACCTTCCCTTCCCGCACCTTCCCTTCCCGCACCTTCCCTTCCCTTCCCTTCCCGCACCTTCCCTTCCCGCACCTTCCCGCACCTTCCCTTCCCGCACCTTCCCGCACCTTCCCTTCCCGCACCTTCCCTTCCTGCACCTTCCCGCACCTTCCCTTCCCGCACCTTCCCGCACCTTCCCTTCCCGCACCTTCCCTTCCCGCACCTTCCCTTCCCGCACCTTCCCTTCCCGCACCTTCCCGCACCTTCCCTTCCCGCACCTTCCCTTCCCGCACCTTCCCTTCCCGCACCTTCCCGCACCTTCCCGCACCTTCCCTTCCCGCACCTTCCCTTCCCGCACCTTCCCTTCTCGCACCTTCCCTTCCCGCACCTTCCCGCACCTTCCCGCACCTTCCCTTCTCAGAACTTCCCTTCCCAGAACTTCCCAGAACTTCCCAGAACTTCCCTTCCCAGAACTTTCCAGAACTTCCCAGAACTTCCCAGAACTTCCCTTCCCAGAACTTCCCTTCCCAAAACTTCCCAGAACTTCCCTTCCCAGAACTTCCCAGAACTTCTCTTCCCTTCTCAGAACTTCCCAGAACTTCCCAGAACTTCCCAGAACTTCCCTTCCCTTCCCAGATCTTCCCAGAACTTCCCTTCCCGGAACTTCGCTTCCCGGAACTTCCCTGAACTTCCCGGAACTTCCCCGAACTTCCCAGAACTTCCCTTCCCTCTTTCTCTCTTTCCCTCTTTCCCTCTTTTCCTCTTTCCCTCTTTCCCTCTTTCCCTCTTTCCCTCTTTCTCTCTTTCTGTCTTTTTCTCTCTTTCTTTCTCTCTCCCTTCCTCTTATTCTCTTCTCTCTCTTTCTCTCTTTTTTCCTATTCTTCTCTTCTTCTTTGCTGCCTTCTCTGTATTCTTCTGCCTTACATATCAAGGGCCCAATTTTGACTCAGTAATTTCTATGCCATGTACTACAGTGAAGTCTTCTGATACATCACTGGAAATATTACATTATCTGCTGTAAAACCTGCAAACAAATCAGGGAAATCACTGCTACTGCAGACCCTTATGCACATCAGGTAGGAAAAAAAAGAAGTGAAACATTAAGCAAAAACTCTTCTATGCAATAAAGACAAAAAACACAGTTCATTTAAAAACATCACATAAAATAAATAATAAATCTACACATCTGTCTCATTGTTAAGGGTAATCAAAACCAGCAGTGATCATTAAGGGATTTCATTTAAAATTTTCCACTAAATTCCTGACATAAGCATACCTTTCTAAACCAAGCAACATTAAAACCTTTTCCTTTGTGCCTTTGGATTTTTGTAAAAGTGTTTCAAATAATGAAAATCCGTTTTACTTTAATCTAAGTCTAAAATACAAACAATACACAGTTGTCAAAAGAAAAAAATAAATATTTGGAACAGGAAAGTGAGTAAATTAATTTTTTATGTATTATTTGGTTTTTAAATTTCATTAAAAGAAATCCCAACATTATTTTTAAATTTTTATTTGTCTCTCCTTTCCCAGAAAGTAAAACTAGAAAAGTCATATCAAAATGAACATTTTTAGTCAAATAGAAATTTTCTGTGCACATAGTCTTTCATATAAAGTTAAAAGAAATCCATTTGCTGCATTGGCTCTTGGCTCTAATTTATGTCCTTGCAACATGTGGAGCTTAAATACTCCCTACTGAAATGAATGAAACTTCTGTTACTGGCTTGCCTGCTTGATTGGTCCCTAGAACAGGATGAAGAAAGAGGGGATGTCCCTGACATCCATGAAATAGTTGGAAATTCTGATATTACCCTCAGCATTTGGGCCTGCAGTTTCTGGTCATACACTAAAGCCCAGAAACTTCTTAAAAACAAACTTGTACAGATGTGATGGGGAAGTTATGGTGCTGTTATGCGGTGATGAAAGATGGTCTTCAATTGCATAAAATCACTGAGTCTTCCTCTCAGACCAGAAGGTTCACCCACAGTGTGCTCTCCTCTGCTACAGAGAGGAACATCCAAAACATGAAACAGACAGATTTTTCATCCTCCTGAAGCAGTGTTTGAAATAAATGACTCACCTCCTGCATCCCTGTCTCTTGCACAGGACACGGCTGTAATGCTGCCCCTCCCCTGCAGTGCTCACCTTGCATAAATCCATGCAGTGATTTCTGGCTGTGGTATCTACCCCAGAAAGGTTTCAGTTTCTTGTTCAAATAGCAAAATACACGTGCAGGCCAAGCCACTGGAGCCCTCCCCTTTGGTAGTATGCAGTACCCTCCACAGGCACTTGGGAATGCATAGGGAGTGTGGAATCTCCCACTTGGGAATCCTCTCAGTCCACCCAGTATGACCCGAGGAGCAGGAAGCTGCATTCTTGTCAGAATAGAGGAATGGAAATTTTGGGCTCAAGGAGAATGTCATAGCCAGCGAGAGATCAGAAAAGAGGTGTGTGGTAGAACACCTCTCGTCTCCCTTAATAAAAAGTGAGCCATATGCATTTAATTCAAAGAAGAGATGTATGAGACTGCCCCTGATGTGGGGTCCTGGCTACCAGATACCAGGTGATTGAAGCAGCATTCTGCAGTCTTGATCATGAGCTTGAGTTTGACATATGGCCAAGATTTTCTGACAAACCTCAGTATTCAGCGTGGAGTTTTTTCTCCTTTCTCATCCCTTGACTTTTCTTTGTGAAAACACTCTTTGAGGTGCCTTATACTTTTATTTCATCGTACAGAACAGCTGAAGTGCCCTAGAGGTCCAGTAGACTATTCTTTGAGGTAAGGACTGTTAAGCTACTTTTCTTTTTTTTTTTTCCCAACACCTTCTACACTATGTGATTTAAATGGCAGGTGAAAGGCCAATGTTATCAAGCTAATACCTGAAAGTAATTAGTATACAAAAGTTACTTGAATTTTTTTAAAGAATTAATTTTCATCATAACTGTAACTCACACTTCCTACCAATTTTCCCCCCTCTAGCTGGCAAATATCAAAGTCTTGCTCTTGCATAAAGCATACTAGAATACATATTTCCGAAGTTTCTTACATAGTTTTTTGTTGGATAAATTCATTTATTCATTAAAATAAAAGAGCAAGGGATAACTTGTAAATTCATTGTTAGTATTTGCTTACACTCTTAGGAAACTGAACTATGTACATTGCAATACGACCGTGTGTATTTCTTGTCTGTTACCACCCAGGACACATAAAGGGAACTTGTTCAGACAGGTATTTCACCTCATGCACAAAATTTAGCTTGTGAATTTTTGCCTGCTGAAAACAGGCTTTTGCAATGTTGAACGAAGGAGAAAAGCATTCAGGCAGAGTCTGCTTCAATTCCAGATGCTAAAGTGAAGCACCTTGTCTAGTTGGATTGAGACATAAATGCATCACTGGTTTATTCACACAGTTGTCTGCTGGAAGTTACTGAAAACCAAGGAGGGATGGCAGGAAGCTGTATGAGAAGGCACACTTCTGAGCTCAGGTTTATAGGGCCTTTATAGGAATGCAATAGCTAAGACTGTTGGGGTTTGTTTTTATTTTTCTTCAGTTTTAGAAATGACTTGAGCCTTTTGGCTTGAGTATGATTTCCAAGGTATAATGAAGAAATATCTGTAGAAGTAATATTGTAAGTGCAAGCTCCTGTTTTATATTCACTCACATCAGCAATATTATTCCTCCAAATAGCTTTAGATGAGACAGGTATGGTCTAACTCCAAAACAAAAGCTGTGTGAATGTTCCTTTAACTTAGTTCTGTTACAACACAGAGGTTTAGACACTTGTAAAAAAGGACAGAAAACCCCCTAAATTTGGAAAACAGCCACATGGATTCTTGGATGGGGCTTGGAGCAACCTGATCTAGTGGAAGGTGACCCAGCCCATGGAAGGGTGTGGAATGGAATTATCTTTAAGAACCCCTGGAAACTATTCTATAATTCTATGATCCTTCAGCCTTAGTACCTGACCCTACAGTGCTAATTTTGGAAAAAGGGGTTAGCAACTTCAGTAGAAGTTTGGGACTGTAAATACATGATGTAAGTTTAAGCCTGTCCCACGTACATCTTATAGGACTGTAGGAATATTTCAGATAGTTCATACAATTGTTTTTACATCTTCCATTGTAAATAAGTGATACTGTTGTGCATGGCATGTTGTTAAAAAGTGAAGCCTGTTACATCTATTATTTGTTGTTCATGACAATTTTTTCATCAGAATCATAGATTTGTTAAGATTAGAGGAGATGTCTAAGACCATCCGTTCAATCATTTACCCAGCAGTGACAAGTTTACTGCCAGCTGTGACTCTAAGCACCACATCCACATATTTTTTGAACATTTCTAGGGGATGGAGATTCCAGTACTTCCCTGAGCAGCCTGTTCCAATGCCTGAACACCCTTCCAGTCAAGAAGTTTTTCCTAATATCCAATCTAAATGTTCCTTGGTGAAACTTGAGAAGAATTCTTCTTGTCCTGTTGCATGTTATGCGGGCAAAGAGATTGACTCCCACCTGTCTAATACATCCTTTTTTAGATAATTGTAGAGATTAGGGAGGTCTCTCTTGAGCAAAGTCTGAAATTAAAAATGTATACTATACCCTGATGCAGAAATTGAGAGAGCAATATTTATCTTCTCTGTGTTCTCTCTCATTTTTTTCCATTGGGCATCTCTAGGAATAACCTAATTTCATAAATTTAAAATATCTATGAATTTTCCAAATACATAATAAAACCCCAGACCCCTCATTTGTCTTCTCTTCAGGGTGAACAGATATCATCTCCATCAGCCTCTCTGTGTTCATATTGTTCTCCAGATCCTTGACCATCTGGATGGCTCTTTGCTAGACTGATGTATCCCTGTCTCTCCCATCCTGGAGAGCAGAGGTCTCTAGAGAGCTCTTACTGGTGTTGAGCAAACAAGGATCTCCTTCCTCAGCCCACTGGCTCTGTCTGATGTAGCTCAGGACACTGTTGACCTTCTTTACTGCAAGAGCACATTGTTGTCTCATGGTCAACTGGTTGATCATGCCCACCACACATCCTATTTTCCCAAGCTGTTTCCTATCCCTAACTGTCCAATAAAATATAATTACATAACACAGCTATAATAACAAAAGCATACAGACAACTCTAATTAGCAAAATTATGTCAATATTTTCTTTCCCAGTCAGGAAACCAGACAGAGAGAGAACAATATGCCATGGGAGAGATGTGGCCCTCCTTCCCCTGGGGAACTGGGGTCCAGGACTGCCAGCCCAAAAAGTGTGGTTGCCTTCCGTATTTGTTTTCCATAAGGGGAAGGAAGTGTTTGCTGAACTGCTGTGCCTGTGTTTAAACTGACTTTAGAAGTCTAATTGCCTGGTGGTTTCTATTGTGTATTTGCTTGCTGTCTTGACTTGGTTTGGACTGGAGTGTGTTTGTTCTGAGTGATTTTGGAGTTTGTTTGCTTTAAGGGAATGCAGGGATTTAACTAGATGAAAACTTATGGTGTGACTGTGCCAGCTGTTTCAAACAATGAGCTTCTCTTCTCTCTAGACACCACTTTCTCTGGAGCTTTGTCTCTTTTTTTCCTCTACAGATGTAGAGGTGTCTCATGCAGAAAGGGATCACCATGTGTTTCCCTATTACAGGTCGATTGCAAAAATAATTATTTAGGAAGAAAGAAGAAAATTCTCTGTAAGATAATTTCTAAACAATTCCTCTATGTGTTTTGTTTGTTTGTTTTTTCTCAAACAAAAAACTGATTAAAGTATTTTGTTATTTTTTTAAATATAGGCACCTGTAAAACAAAACAAAACAAAACAGCCAAAATTGATTTTCTATGAGGGATGTGGATATTAGAATTGACAGATATGATATTTAGGGTTAGTTATATATAGTCTAAAGGTTTGTATCAGCATCTGGCCTGTCAGTGTAGGGAAAATGGCAGTTTTTAAGAAGAAAATTTCCTTAGTAAAGCCCTCAAAGAAACAAATATAGACAAATAAACAACAACAATAAAACCCCTCAAAACCCAACAAATCCTGGGAAAAAAATCTTGACCCATTTTTGCGGCTAAAGAGATGGCAGGGCAAGAGTGAGGGGAAGAAAATAAGGAAAAATCTCAGTTTGTATTTACTCTTTTCATGAATATTAGCATATCAGGGAAGTTTCAAAGACAAAATTGAAAACCAGAGATATTTTTATCATTCTGGAAATAACATTAACCCTATAATTCCTGCATGGTGCATACCTCTTCTCTTTTGTTTTTCTGGGTCAAAATAAGCATCGGTTGCTTTAGTGTAGCCTTTTCATTTTTAATTGTTTGTTTGCAGAAGTGCACAGTAAGGGATTAGACAGGAATACATTAAGCAAAGCACAGACCATGGAGGTGAAAGAGGAACCCTAAACATTTTTGCTGAAGAGAACTATAGGAAGGTGTCTCTGAAGCGTCACCTGTATTTCCATTAGTGGGGAAATGATATGAATCCCTAGCATCCCATTTGAAAAGATTGGGAAAAAGGATCCTTAAAACACCAGGACAGCTATGGCTGTTTGTGTCTGGAGGTTTGTGAAGAGAGGGATGTGATGATGTTTGTTTGCAGTCTATCAGGCAGCCACTAGATGTCTCTGATTATTGCATACAGTTCCAGCACAATTCAATCTCTGGTAAACAAAGGAGACAAAAGTGCATCAAAAGAGGAGTGAAAGGCATGCGGTGCAGATCCTGACTTATATTTGTTGTTTTAGATAAACCTTCTCCTTTTAAAATGATCCTGCATATTACAGAAATATATTCTTTTTCGTATAAGCAAATTTCCTTTTATCACAAAATATCCAGATGTTTCTTCTCCTCCTTGAGAATTACAGATTGTTAAAAAACTATTTTTTAAGGTTTCTTTCCTAAATAAATGAATAAGTGGATAAAAATCCTTATGGTCTCTACTATTTCAGTTTGATAGAATACAGCACTGTATATGGCACATTATTAATTTACAAATATGCCAGATAATGAATGAGATGTCTTAAATAAATACTAGCTTTTTTCAGTGAACATCTCGAAATAGTTTTCGTGTATGTGCAATAAAGAGCTGAGAATGATATACTGGCCAAATTCAGTTGAGTATACATCAACCATTGAAAATCTGGAGCTGGAGGTTTTGATTGAAAAGACAATACGTAACATATTCTTCCTAAATAGCAAAAGGTGTTATAAGCAGTAAAAGATGTAATAAATCAAGCCAAAGTGAAGCCTTCTTAGCCCAGTGCTCTGACTATAAGACACACTTATCCATACATGCATGCAGATCTATAAACATTTCTTTTGTGTAAATGTGTAAATATAAAGGCCAACTCTTTTCTGCCATTTTCTTGCAAAACAATATATAGTGAGTTTAGGAGGTGCACAAAACAACACTCCTCTGTAACTGAGTTGATACAGCCATATCCTTTAAAAGAAGAATACTCAAATTATCTTCAATACTCAAAGTACTGAAGATAATAGCATGTTAAATTCAAGAGCTGTTGAGTCTTTAACTGTTTTTTTGTATCCCCTATTGGCCCAAATGGAAAGTAAAAGCTGAAAAAAGGAGGAAACACTTTTGGCACTTTGCATCAATCTGCAGGTTTAATTGTTTACTTAAAAACAAACAAACAAACAAACAAAAAAAAAAAACACCAACACAACAACAACCAAAACAAAACAACAAACAAACAAACAAAAAACCGAAAAACACCCAAACAACAACAACAACAAAACCAAAACCCAATCCAGAGCAGATAGAATCTGAGTCTGACAAACTTCTCGGATGTGCTAAATATAGCATTCCATCACTATTATTATCACTGGAGTGGTTTACTCATTGCTGTTGGAGTGGTTTACTCATTGCTACTGTTGGCCACAAATTTTTCTCTGTGCTGTGCCAACCACTCTGAAGGAAGGCATCTCCCTAGTCCATGTTGTGATTAAGTGTGCTGGGATGTCACACTACAAAAGGGCTTCTTGGTAGAGAGAAAAAGTGATAAATGAGTAGGAGAGATTTATTGATGAAGCATAGATAGTGCTAAGAGTAGAAGTTAAAATAGCAGAAAATGAGGTTCAAGAGAGCAAATTGAAGTAAGAGATTTGTACTACAGGGAAAAGCAGCAAATGGAAAGTGCATAGTCCTGAGGAAAGAGCATGAAAAACATGGGCAAGAAACAGAGACATGAAGCTATAAACATCTCCAGGTTCTCCCTTGTGGGCAACCTATTTTAACAATCTACCTGCAGTGTCATTACTAGAAATGAAATTTGGAATTTGCATGATGGATCTGAAAGGTGGCGGGCCACAAGTATTGCTGCTGCAATCCCACTGGTGTCACCACAGACTGTGAAGTTCCTCTGGGGCCAACACACTTGAATATTACACCTGCAGTTAATAAACCTCATCACATCTCAGCCCCTCTTCCCTGATCAAGGTGGTGGTTCACGGTAAACCAGACAGAACAGCTGGCTTGAGGCTTTTGTGCCTGCTCTCAGGAAACAGAGTCGTGGTCAAGATTTGCTACACTCTTTAGCTAGTGTAAGTCTTACTCTATTCCTCAGTTTACACCTACAACAGACCTGACCCAGAGCTGTAAAAACTTATCCTGAGCAGCTTTTGCTCTAGTTACTTAGAACAATCATAATTATTTATAGTGGTTTTAAATTCAGAGTGTTAGGAGCACAAATGATTACATTTGCTTGGATGTGTCTACAGATGAAGTTTGTAACACAATTGTAATGAACTTTGACGGAGAGAGTCTGAGCTAATTCTGCTCTATTGAAAGGCAATAATTCAACGCAGAACAAAAATCATCTGAAGGGAAGGATGTCATCTAAACTGTAAATGTAAAGAGGATTGACTCTCATAAGAATAAAGTCAGATGGATAGATTGCTGTTTAGTTTACAAGAGCATAAACTTGACATAACTATTCCTGCAACAGTGAAGTTTCAATCAGAGCTCGTTGTTGCTTAACCAGATGCTAGCTCTCATTCAAGTTCAGAGTATGATTCCTATCACTCACTCAGTTTAATACTGATCACAGAGATATTCTTCAGGTATTGCAATTAAAAAAACAAATTATGCAAGGTACTCAGGTCAGATTTTGAAGCCAGTACAATATGTAGTAGCTGGTAGGGCAACATACTTTATCCTAACTGATCCACTGGATTTATGATTAGATATCTGCCCTCTGCAGTGGAGGCACAACCCAGAGCTATGATCTCAGGGATTACATCTGACAAAGAAAACCAAGTACCTGGATTTATAAAACACATTAACTACCTGAAAACTGCTAGGGACAGGGGCCCATCCAAACAGGATTTAAATGCCTTAGTCAGTGATATTAGCAGATGTCTAAGATACCAACACTTTTGTTTCAGGGTCAGAATGTGGAAAACTTATTTATTCCTAAGTCAACCACAGTAGGCTGTGATCCCTTCTTGCAGGGGCAAGACCTGCATGGCTCCAACCACACATTCCTCTTCAGATGATACATACAAGCAAATCCTGCCTAACAGGATTTGGACAAGTTAACTGAACAAGTTAACTATAACAGTTGATTATTCTTGTTTAAACCAAGCTAAATGGGAGAGATGGTAAACCTAAATATGAATATTCAACCTGCTAATACTGTCATCCACCCAGGAGAAAATAGCTCTTGCCAGTAACTGAAAGCAATAGATTGTTTCTGCAATTCCCAGGCATCTGGGTTATGTAGAAATAATTAGGATAATAAGTTAGCCTTCTATCCACCACTCATGTAATAATAGTTACCTCTATTCCTATCTTGTCTGACCAGTAAGTCCCTCCAAATTGTGCTGTTTTCTAGCCTCACCATGCTTTCAGACAAACCGCATTCAAATCCAAGTGCAAAACTCAACTTTACCTCAATAATTTCTTCACATAAGTACCTATAGAGAAACAGACATAGACACAGCTCAGCAAATAAAGCAATTTCCCTCCTCTGGGAAAGAAGAAAAAGAAAAAGATTGTAGCTGTCCTGTCTAATCTGAAATATTTGAGACATACTGAATTACTGCACTGATGAGACCTATGATTTCCACAAGAGAATGAGATATGTAGGCTCCCTCTGGGAAGGTGTTTGACTTTAGCAGAAACATGCATGTTCCCCTAGGCTGGGATGCAACTGGAAATGTACCATCGATCCATAAACTGACTGATTTCTTATTCTGCTTGCCATGCACAGTGTTGTCACTGAAGAAGCTGTTACGCATTTAAAGCAAGAAGCAACTGCAGACCGGCCCTGGTGGGGGGTCATAAGGGTATCTGCTATTCTAGATGCCATACTTCAGGAAAGGAGAGAAGATTAACGCCTTTCAGAAGATTCCCACTGCTATGCTGTACTCATTTCAACATTTTTTTTTCGGTCCATTGGTACTATGTCCTCTCCCAGCTTTTAATTGTCCATGACAATAACACAAAGATTCCAGATCCTCCCCTCCATCCCCTGTCTACTCTGTAGACTCCAAACGGAGGAAGAAGCAACATTTTCACTGCTCAGTTCAAACAGTAAAGCCTAAGCTTATGTCCAAGCAAAGCATCAGGGTTTGCATTGAGAAGATACAAAGAGCAGGAAACTAAAACCTACAGGAGAACATGAGGTATTTCACAGTGACAAATACATCACACCTGGGCTGGTTCTTCAGTGGGTTAGGCTCTTCCATAGTCTTCTGCTCTGATAGAACCGTCTCAGACATCAAACCTGAAAGGAGATAGTAGCTAGGTGAAAGTCAGTCTCTTCTCCCAGGCAGTGAGAGACAAAATGAGAGGAAACAGCCCCAAGTTTTGGCAGGGGAAATTAAGATTTTGTATTAGAATATTCTTCTTTCCCGAAGGGTAGTCAGGTATTGAAACAGATTGCTCAGGGAAGTGGTGGAGTCACCGTACCTGGAATTTTTTTTTTTTTTTTTTCAAAAATTGTGGATATCTGATTTAGGGACATGGTTTAGAGGCAACTTGGCAGTGTTGTGTTACATCAACGAGCCTAGATGTCTTTTCTAACCTAAACAATCCTATGCTTGTATGATCCTTGGTCACCTCCTTTCTTCCTCAAGCACCCTGATCAGCCTTTAACAATCTATCACTGGATATGCTGTTCAGGGATTTAGGATAAAAAGGATGAAAAATATCTGCAACTGGGAAAAAAAATTAAAGGCAGTATCCTTAAAAACACATAGTCAAATCATACTACTAACATAATCTGTTTGCTGTAGGCTGATAAACGGTGCTGCAAAGCCTAGATTTGGATACAGTAGTTCCTGTTTGACTGTTGTTTTACCATTTAACACCTGTCAGTAAATTCCATTCCTCTCTTTGTCAGATTCACTGTCAAAATAATAATCAAACCCTCAAAATAAGACACATCATAAATCTCAAATCCCATTAACAGAGTTATTTGTAAAATGCCTTAAAACTATTGGCAAGATTTGCTTGTAGGCTAGTGAAAGTCCAGGTATAAACGCTTGCTTTCATCTGAAAACGTGATAACAACAGGCATGAGATGGAGAGAACAGCACAACAAAGCATTGAATGAAAGAAGATAGAATGATAGAAGAGAGATTAGATGAATAAGTAAAAGTAGCTTATTTTCATAATTTTAAGTAGCATGTTCCCTTTCACTTCAGACCAGGAAAAATGGTTGTGTATGGGTTAAAATAAGACATGAAGCACAAAAATGTAGGAGCTTGTCTTCCAGCCTGTTGTTCAGGTGACAGTTGACTTTGTAAATGTCACACAACTTTTCCCTCCCATATGAGAAAAGAAAGAATCTGATCAATTCTTCCCTGCTCCCCCCTGCTTCCCCAGGCATCTTCTGCAACCAGTGCAAAGCATAGCATTCACTGTCAAAGCCTGTTACATGCTGCTATCTCCTAATAATATTAAAATGAAAATGAAAGTAGCTCCCAAACAATCTTTAAATCAATCCTAATGTGATAAAAATGAATATCCCCTCTTTCTTTTCCTCCTCTTATCTCCCTTCACTGTCTTTTGAACATTTACAACAGCATTTTGTCTGCAGCAGTGGGTTCAATTGTCATATTGCTGATCGGTGTTCAATTTTGGCATAATTGTTCTGTTCAAAGTGTTGCTGCACGTACATTTTTAAGACTTGGAACCGCGACTTTTTTTTTTTTTTTTTTTTTTTTTTTTTTTTTTTGGTGTAACTGAACTAATTGTTGGGATAGTCTGGAACTCATCTACTCCAGCTTTCCTGCGCTAGTAGGGTCCCCTACAGCACATTGCTCAGAATTGTGACCAGATCTCTTTATCTGCAGGGAGGGAGAATTCACAACCTTCTGGGCAATCTGTTCCAGTGCTCAGTCACCTGTACATTAAAGAGGTTCTTCCTCAAATTCACATGGAACTTCCCATCTACCAAATGTGCCATTACAAATCCAGGGAAGAACAAGAATTGAAGCTGACTGTACAAACAGAAAGTTAATGCAAGGGATTTTTAGAAATGCTTATAGCTGCTACTCATTCATGTTTCCTTTGTACAGTCTTTTCACATCAGGGTTCAGATAATTTTTTCTTACTCATCCCCATAAAAATTCAATATTTCATTTAGTTTGACTTTGGCAGAAGTAAAGCACATGTGGAGATTTGATTAGTCTGTAAATATCTACGTAAAGAGCATTGTGGACTGTGCAGCAGAAGTGTTCAGTGGCTAGTTGTTCAAGCTACAGAAATTCAAACTGAAAATAAAGCACAGATTTAAACAGGAAAACTGTTAATAATGGGAGCTATTTACCAAAGTTGATGATAGATTTTCCATCTCTAGGTGCTCTTTGAATGGGTTTGCTGTTCTTTTCCTACTTCAAATAGAAATTTTGGACTAAATGTGGGAATTAATATAAGGAACTCCTAGGGCTTTCTTTGTGGAAAGTGCTTTTCCTTTATGAAGAGAGCTAAAGAAATTACACTGTCAGCATTGTATTGTTTGGCCCAAGATTTAACCAAGTAGAAAAGTGATCATGAGGAGTTCAGCCACGTGTATTTTTGCTTCAAGCCCAACTCAATTAGCTCTCAGGACATGGCCCAGATGATCAAGGGTGCACTATTAATTGTCTATCTGTCCTTAAAATAGGACCTATTTTCCCTGATATACTCAACCTTTTCAGCTCAATCCTGAATTTGGCACTGCTTCAAGCTACTTATTATGATTTCAAAATAAATCATCAATTCTCATGACACAGCTGCTTTTGTCACAATAACCACCTGGGCACAACATGTTCCTGTGGTGAAGTTTGATAGGTTAATCGAGCTTCACAAAGCTTGCAATGAGGTTTGAGATGTTTGGATAAAATAATAAATATTGGGCAGAACCAGTGTTAGTATTTTTTAAAAATCTCTTATGTATAGTAGCACTCAAACATGCTAGGAGCATTAACAAAGTATTAGTCAATATATACATTACCAGCTTTCTCTCCTCAAACTTTTCTATAGGAACAGAGAATTATTGGGTTTTTTGCACAGATTCAGAGCTGAAGCAATAGAGTTGGAATAGGGACCCTAGTGAGTGGCATATCTTGTGCTTGTGCTTCACAGCAAGACTGAATTAATTTTCCTTAAGACATTACTGTGAGACTGATTATAAGTCTGCCCTTGAATGCTTCTCAGTGAAACTGATGTGACCTCCCTTGGCAGTTTGTTTCATGGATCTAGCTATCCTAATAGTTATAAAGTTTGTCTTAATCATTAACTAAAATTTCCCCTTTGTTGCAGCTTCATCTCATTACTTTTAGTTTTGACCTTGGTGACTGATTATAATAATTGGCCCCTGACCTCCTTCTATTATTTTTATGTACTTGGAAGAAAGATGGGTGTAGAAAAGAAAATGTGGAACTATATCCTAATGCCCTAATAACCTCAGGAAAACATACAGATTTGGGAAGTTTCTTTGACCTACAGCAAGATTAAAAGACATGTAAAAGTTAGAACAGTATTTTTTCAAGGACAACAAGAAAAGCTTCCTTAGGTACATTGGTGTTAAAAGGAAAACCAGGGAAAATGTGGGCCCTTTCTGGAAGGAAATTGGAGGCCTGGTTGACTGGGACTGAGTAGGTGGAAATTGCTGAAGTGTTCAAAAACTTGTTTTGCCTCAGTATTTACTAGGTAGAGTTCCAGCATAAGAAAGACATGGATTTGCTGGAATGAGTGCAGAGAAGGCCACCAAGGTGATCTGTGGGCTGGAGAACCTCTGCTAGGGAGAAAGGCTGAGAGCATTTTTTTGTTGAGCCTGGAGAAGTCTTTGGGAAGAAATTCTGGAACGTTCCAGTACCTAGAGGGGCTATAAGAGCAATGGAAAGGGACTTTTTACAGGGACATGGGGTAACAGGACAAGGGGAAGGAGCTTAAATTCAAAGAAAGTGGTTTAGATTAGATATTAGGAATAAATTCTTTCCTGTGAGGGTGGTGAGGCCCTGGCACTGCTTGCCCAGAGAAGCTGTGAATGCCAAATCCCTGGGAGCATCCAGGGCAAGGTTGAAAGTTGCTTGGAGCAACCAGTTTTAGTGAAAAGAGACCCTACCCAAGACAGGGGAATTGTAATTGGATAATCTTTGAGGTGTCTTCAAACCCAGTTTTCTATGATTCTGAGAAGATCACTTATACTAAAGCGGCTATGTTGGTTGACCAAAGTTTCCATATTAACCACACAAAAATGGTTTGCTGAATTGAACTTACCTTACCAGAGAAATTTTGGTAATCTTTTAATGAAGAACATTAGTATGTTATGTATCTTCAGTCCTCCCATCCATCAAATACAATTTTCTAGGAAAAGAAGCCTCTGTATTCATTTTATTGCATTAGCACCTAATGGTTGGATGAGCCACAGGTATTGCCTAAAATTGCCTTAAAATGCTACTGAAATTAGGTCTTGGTATTAGGACTTATAAGACTAACCATAATTTAGCTTTATAAGAAATACAATTTTGGAAATAAATATAATTGCTTTGTAGCTAAAGTATACTTTTGTTTTCTGTTACAGGCTGTACCAAAGAGTTACACAAGATTGGGAAAAAATAAAGATATTTTTAAAACATAAATAATAAACTCAATAAATAAACATAAAAAATAAACTCAATTACCTAATAATTCCACTGTTCACTCCATGGGTCTTGTACTAAGGGGAAAAACAATAACTTTATTTATAACCTGTTGTACCGTTTTATTTTAAAGGCTTCTGCTGCTGCTGCTTCATCATCTGTGGAGATGTAATGTTATTGCACTTAGCTGTACTTCTCTGCCATGCTGACAATCTTGGTGTCAGTGTAATCAGTAACTCATTGGTTTCAAGAGGAGTATATGAGAGCCAACCCTTTTTTTCTCTGACAAATGGAATTTTCATCTAAATGGTGGAAGGAAAGGATCTAGTGCATGCAGCAGCACACGCTAATTCAGTGGCCAAACTCACAGGTGATGTGTATAGAAACTGAAAAATCTTTTCACTAACTTCTTCTTCATTAACACAATACATCTCTGGGGTAGTACAGGAATGGCATATTGAAGTGGTGGTCTTAAATTAGGTAGGGAGATAAGTAAATTTTACCAGAGGGACCAGATTTCATGTCCTGCTTGACAGCTGTGACAGAAGGCAACTTCTGAGTTACAGCGCCTCCTCATTCTTGACATGTCACAAAATATTAACACCCTTGAGTATGATTAAGTAAGTGACACATCATAATACCTTATCATATATCTTGAAGTAAGTCAGAAGTCTGTGCTGGCCTCGTTTGATGATCTCAACTCAAACCAAAAATGAAAAAAACCCCAAACATTATTTGCAAACTGGAAGCCAACATCTCACTAAGACATCCTATGAAAGACTTCTTCAATAGTAACTAAAATGAAATGAAAATAACCCTGTCAACATCAGGGAAGAACTATGTAGCCATCAACATAATTCTTGTTGTGCAATACATATTGCTCTGAGATGAAATGATAGGTTTTTCATAATTTATGAAATTAAACATAATTTATCTTGGAGATGAAAGAGCATAACACAGGGTCAAAAGGTCCAAATTGCCAATAGCTTCTGATCATTGCCTTATCATGGGACAGAGGCTTCTAAAATAGTTTGTGATTATGCAAATTTGTTTTCTCTGATTTAAAATAGACAAAATCAGATAGAAACAATTTTCTCATCTTTATTAAAATATTTCTTACGTTTATTAATGTGTATTTAATGAAGAAAAAAATCCTCCCTGTCAAAAATATTTTATCTAAAATATTAAAATTTTGAAAAGTTACTTAGAAATTTAATATTTATTAAAAGGAAACTATTTTTTAGATGTTTATTTTTGATTGGTTGTGGTTTTTTGGGTTTTTTTTATTTGTCTATTTGGTTGGTTTTTTGTAATCAGTATAATGATTTGTGGCTGCTAAAACTCCAGTTAATTTTACCTGTTCATTTCTTGATCATACAAGAAGAGTCTGGGTTTATGGATTTTTAATTTTTTTTAACATACTTCAGACAACAATTCTGAAGAAGACTTTTGATGAAGAGTATAATAAAATAGCTATTTTTTCAAAATCAGTCATACTGAAAAGCAGACTTTCCCAACAAGCTTTTATCTCTTTTCATTTGAAATCTTCAAAGGGAGGTATCAAACAGTCTTAAGAGTGTATTTTTTATAATTTACATTAGTTACTTTGCCTTCCCATATTTCATTATTCTATGCAGCTTGTATCAGGTGTCCTGAGATTCTTTCTCTTTGTATTATAGAGTGTCTTGATCACAGTTCTTCTGCAGTAGAGGCTCACTTAGCTTTTCTTCACAGGACTGCAGCTGAGATCCATCTTCCCCAGAGACCATCTGTAATACAAGGTAAGTGACTCCCAGGAGGGTATTACACAAATTTACATCAATTAGTAGGTTCAGAAAAAAAGAAATATCTGGTAGCTTGTGAAGAAGAGTTTAAAAAGAAAAAAAAATCAAGATAACTCCTTCTCAAGGTTCATTAGTGTCCTCTTTGAATTACCCAGCAGGATTATGAAGGAACCATGGTCATGGAAAGATGGTGCTGAGTGACTCTGAATGTCTCTAATGTTACATTGGTATGTTTCCATAAATTTGCTTCAGGGTTCAAATATTTAGGTATATTGCAGCACATTCTTATTTCTCCATGACAAACAATCCAGCCAAGATTTAAAAATTCATAGACTGTTTTACAGTTTAACAGCATGACACCTTTTAAGCTGAAGACTTTAGAGGCAGTCAAAGGTGTCATAGACAACAACAGAGATATAGATAGCCATGCATGGAAAGCCCTCCAGAAGGAATTTCCATCATCCCCCATTAGGGAAGAACTAGAAATTTCATGCTATACTGCTTGAAGTGTTTCTAGAATCAATCTAAAGTGGATAAGAGTGTAAAATATTAAGACAGGGATCATAGAACCTCAAGGTAGTACAAAAACAGTAGTTTGCTATTTTCATGAGAATCTTCCATTATAATTTTTGATCTTCATACAAATTACTCAATTTAATTAGTCACATAATGAAATATGAGTTAGAGATGTTCACTCTGAATACAGCAGGAAAGAAGGAGATAAATAAAATCTGCCAGAGGAATATCAAACTACACACATTATTCAGAAGTGCAATGGTCATTGCTAGGTCTATAAACCAACCTTAAATCAAAGGCCCCTGTTGTTCATTTGCAGTTCTAGACTATTTTCATTCTTCTTGCTTATCTTCCCTAGAAGGTAGAAAACCACCATGATATTTGTAGTAAAAAGAAACTCAGACCAGAGAAAGTGGCATAGCTATCACCATTAAGAAGACATGTGGCAAAGCAGGAGCTTGAATAATATTAGGAAAGATTTCTTCACTGAAAGGATGTTCAGGCTTTGGAACAGCCTGCCCATGGAAGTGCTGGAATCACCATCCCTGGAGGTGTTTAGAAAATGCGTGGATATAACACCTGGAGACATGGTTTTGTGGTAACAAAACAGGTAACAGGGCAGAACTGGGTTAATGATTGGACTCCATGACTGTTTTCCAACCTTAACCCTTGTATGATTATGGCACTGCTAATCTAACTGCCTCTAATTCTTGAAACAACAGACAAACAGGTGTCAAACAAGTAAGCTAGAGAGGCCACGCATTAAGAGGAGCCTGTATGGCCTCAAGCCGAGTAAATCAATTACTTAAACTGTTAAAAGTAGAGGCATAAGTATAGCTAAAATATTTACATTAATTATTTATTCTTTTCCTCTTTTTATTTCATCAGCAGAATGAAAGAAGAGGGATTAAAAAAAAAAAGTGTGCCTGTACTAGAAGTGATCAAAAAGACCCTTTTCCTATGGAAAGGGCTGTAACAAGACTTCATCAATTATATACCAAGAAAGATAGGGGAAAAAATATTGCTGAGCAGGTTGGTTTTCTGTGGGGGTTGTTGTTGTTATTTTTTGGTGTTTTTTTTTCTCCCCTCCCTTCATTCTTCCTTTTCTCTCTTTGCTCTTGTGCTCCTTCCTCAAACAGAAACAGTTTTGCCACAGTGAATGGACACCTGATGTCCACGTGGGTTTTAACTGCTACAGCAGATAGGATTTTTGGGCTGTGAGGGAAAGGGAAGAAGGGGGCTGTTCAGGCTTTATGTGGATATAGAGCATTGTGCTTCTGTGGTATTTTGCTTCTGAGCTTGTGGTCTTCTGTCCAGCCTGGAACAATCAAAGGCACATTGGCAAGCAGACATCCAGTAAGGAGGTTTACCAACATGTATTTATATTATTCAGTCAAATGGGAGGAAGAAAAAAAAGTATTTTAAAATCTGATAAGTTCTTTCTGTCTGCACCATGATTGCTTTCAATTCTGCTGAAGAACTAGTTTGCTCTTTCTCATTCCAAGCATCCCTTTTCTTCTCTTTTCTTCTCTTTTCTTCTCTTTTCCCCTTTCTTCCTTTTCTTTTCCTTTTAGGTTCTCAATTTTTCTTTTTTATCTTTTACTTCTTTGTTCCTCTTCTCTGTGGACCCCTCTGCTGAGATCAGATTTCTTTTGTTTTTGTCAGTGTCATTTTCACTTTGTAAAACTCATTATTTCTTTTGATGACCAGCATTCATACTTCTATTAATTCAGATATAAAGAAAGGCAGTATGTAAAGAGAATAGCTAATAACTTCCCCGTTAATGTTTCAGTCTGCAACAGGAGCTGACATCCTCAGGAGGACATGGTAACAAGTTTTGGAGAAACTTGAGAGGGACCTGCCATGGAAATTAACAGGAGAGACCCTAATCACAAAGAAAGAACAGCAAATTCTTCCCTGGGCTGGTGACAGCCCCTTAACTCATTTGCGTTTTCTTCTCAGAAGCGTGACAGAAAAAGCCTATGGATGGGAAAAGGAGATGCAAGGATTGATGTTCAAATATCATGAAAATGGACCAGATCCTCAACTGGCATAAATCAAGGCAGGCCCACAGGAATCAATGCAGCAATGGCAATTTACACCAGATGAAAACGTGGCTCAATAAATCTATCACTCTCCTGATAAAGGGGTGAGTGGGGAGGGGGAATGCACGATGAGTTAGTGTCTTTTCAAATAGCAGTGAAATAGAAACACATCTTCTTGTTGCAGAGGGATAGATGTGCAAAATGCTTCACTTGGAGCAAAAGACTACCCCTAGGGACTCCTTGCATACCTTGCTCTTGTTCTTGTGAAGGAGATGATGTCCAAAGTATCAACTTCAGTGCTCATCCAAAGGAGATGAAGACATTGATCTACATTATGCAGAGGAGGCTGATAACAAATTGCTGTTTAAATATAAAGGAAAAAGCCCTTCTGTAAGGCTTTTGCCCTGAAAACACCAGCCAGAGTATTCTAAGCTGGTATGTGGCATCCCAATAGCTTTTCAGCATTTGGGTATTTGTGGTGATTAAATGAAATACTCTATTTTCTTTTTCATCACCTCTGGTGTGGTTTTTTGTGTTTAAAATAATAGGTTTGGGCTTGCTTCTGGTTTTGAGATATGTGATGTGAAGAGTGTGACATCTTGGAGGAGTTGCTGAAAGAAAAAACAATGAGAATATGAGTGACTTTCCATTTTCCTTCCACTGATGCTCTCCTAATATTTACTTTTCCTCACTTTCCATCCCTAATATCAATACAGATAAGAGGAAAGTGAGAAACAGGAAGAAAAAAAAAAATCCTGCAAGAAAAAAACCTCAAAGAAAGCACTGAGGTTTTTTTCCATTTAAGGAGCAAAAATCTCAATTAAAAACATCATAGAAAAAACCAAGCAAACGTTGAAGGTTGGATGAATAAGAACTTTTGTTTAATTCTTAATATTTTAGATTAACTTTTTCTTTCTGAGGGGAAACGGCTTAAAAGATACAAGAGATTGTAGCATAAGCTACAAATAGCTTTCAGATACCGTCATTTATGCTATGTAATATTAGAAATCTGCTTTATAATTTGCTGGAAAGTTTTTATTTTGTTTTGTTCTGTGTGGGGTTTTTTTTTGCCTCCTAGTTTCTAATGTATTTTGAATTTCAGCATAGCCAAAGAAATATAGTGCATATCAGCCAAAACTTAATAGCAGCTGGTTGTCAGAAATTAACACAGGGACTGTTACTTTCCCAGTGACAAAATTGAGCAATTTCTCATTTAAATAACAAAAAAGGGAAAAGAAGTTTTCTGATCTAAGGACAGAAAAATGAAATGCAGTATACATAAAATAGCAAAATTATATTCAGGCTCAAAATAAAGAGTTTCTGCTCCTGTTCATCTCTGGAAAATTCATAGGGAGAATAAAAGAAGCAATGTTTTCATTTGGTTTATTGATAAAACTTGAAAAATTAGCAAAATCCAAGACTGAACAGGTCCAAACCATCAAAGTAGGGAAATTCTGTCACAACTGGACCAGGGCAGCTAACAAGCCCAGACACCTTTTCAGCAGATCATGAGGATTTTATCAATTTGATTAAGAGAACAACAAAGGAAACTAAGGAACTGACCTTAGAGGCCAAGAAGATCCTCTTCAATTTTACATCTCTAATAAGGAAAACTCCTGCATTTTTTAAAAATTGTGTTAAATCTTTCAATGTCCATTGTTTACAGGCAAGCTCAGAGAGGTCTACCCAGGATGAGAATTTTGCCATGTGAATTCAGATGCTTGGTTTCCCTTTGTCTCATCTCAGGCATGAGACACCAACCTGTCCACATAAAGTAGGACTCTGCAAAATACTGGACTACACTTGAGCTAGAAGCCCATACACCCGTCCTCTAAAAAGATATGAAGATTATAACTTCTCTCACCCAAACAAATCATAAAGATAGATATGGAAAGCAACAGAGAGGGTTTGAACCCTGCTTAACTCCAAAGAGCATAGGAAATAAAATGTTAGTTTTTCCCTGTGATTTGACCTGAATGTATGCACAAGCTTGACTTCAGAATACAGAAAGACTGGAGTCACAGAAAAACCTTTGACAATTCTTGTCTTTTGCCAGGGCATGGTTATAGTTCTCCTTCCTTTCTGGCTCTATTTCACTTTCTTTTTTTCTACCCACATATCCAGGCCTTTTCTTGCTGACTGCCCCTTTTCTATTACTTCCATTTCTGCTTCTGCCCTTTCAGCCTTTTATTTCCACCCCTCTTCTGAACAGCTGCAACAAATTCACCCTTCCTCCTTCCCCACCACTGCTGTATTCTGATTCAGACCACTATGAAATTTTCCACCCACATGGTCCTCATCTCTGATTTATTTTGGTGTGTGACCTGTTGTGGCTTCCATTGTTTCAGCTGTTTCCTAGCAAAGGGCCATTTAAGTGTTCCCTCATTATCTCCAGGAGGAGGTGGTTGCTAGTCACACCCACTCCCCCACCATAATGAAGCTATGTGGTTATTTTCTTCAAATTAAAAATGCAAGAGAACAACAGGCAGATGGAACTCCAGAGAGGGGATGAAACACCAAGAATTAAAAAAAAAGAAAGAAAGAAAGAAAGAAAGAAAGAAAGAAAGAAAGAAAGAAAGAAAGAAAGAAAGAAAGAAGAAAGAAAGAAAGAAGAGAAAGAAAGAAAGAAAGAAAGAAAGAAAGAAAGAAAGAAAGAAAGAAAGAAAGAAAGAAAGAAAGAAAGAAAGAAAGAAAGAAAGAAAGAAAGAAAGAAAGAAGAAAGAAAGAAAGAAAGAAAGAAAGAAAGAAAGATAGTGAGAGGAAATAATGACTGAATAGAAACAAAAATGTAAAGATGAATGCAGATTTTAAGTTACAAAAATGTTCTAAAAGGTCCCCAAGGAGCAATGTAGGACTTTATTTGAAAAAAGACAGTCTTATCAGGGGTTACAATATATAAATATTAAAAAGCTCCCTAACAGGTTAGCCATACTGCTAGATGCTGGAATGTTCTATTCAGGATCCAACTTGCAGCAAATTGACTGTGAAAGGAAGGCAGAAAAAAAAGAAGAAAAAGAAAGGAAGGAGAACTGCTTGACAGAAGGCCTTCAAACCCCTATTTTCCTTCCTCATTCACCCATACTGAATACAAATGCACTTAAACATCTCTGAAATTCCTTGCTCATACAGTCTCTTACAACTGTTTGGATTATGATTTTTTTAAATACCTACCTCTCATTTCTGGGCAAGAGAAAAAAAAATAAACAAACCCAAAACCAAAAATACAACTGTAATCTCCCTGCCAATAACACCTCTATGAAATGTCCCCAAAGGACAGCATTCCTTGCACCTATGTTTTGTTGGTTTTTTTTTTTTCTCCACAAGCTGCCATCTGCTGTAATGCATCTCTATTTTAAGCTTTAGAGCCACATGACTTAAATCCACATAAGTGTTGATTGTACATGATTGCCTTTATTGATTCTTCCTAGGACACAACTTACCTGGATCCAACTTCACATATAGTTTTAGTCTGGGCTTTTCTTTCACTCTTTCTTTGATACTTTCTTTTCCTGTCTTTCCATTTTTTGTGGCTGTTCATTTTGCTGTGGTAGTGCCTGGGAATTTAAGGCCATTAGAAAAGTCCTGGTAAGCTGCATGTGTAACAAATGTTTCTGTATGAATGTAAAGAATATCTCTATCCTTTTCTGAAGGACACCTTACATTATAAAGACAACCAGCAAATCCAACAAAAAATAAGCAGCCTGAGTGATATAAAATTAAGGGAGAAATAGATATTCTAGTGAGGGAAAGTGAATATATTAGAGTGTAGCTGGAAACAAGAATTGCTGTGTTTTTTGGTAGGAATAAGAAAATAATAATAACAATAAAATAACAAGTCTTTTGGCTATCTCTAATGGTACATAATTGAGACATTTAGGTGGGTGGTTTGGGACTTTTCTCCAGGTTCTTTTTCTGATCCGTTGGAGTTTGCCAACAACTATGTTATTTTTTTGATTTACTTTTTGCCTTTCTTCTCTCTAAGAATTTCAGAGGTGATGCTGTGTGGCTGAGTTTCTCAGGTATCGTGGGCATGATATGCTCACAGATACCATTTGAGCTATTCCAAACTAGGCCAAACTAGGCCTCAGGCCTGGGTCTAGTAGGCCGCAAAACGTTCAGCATACGTAGTAGCAGATAAACTTATCTCCTACTAGGAATGTGTTAAGGTATGGACACTCGCAGCATAGAGGTAATGGCACTAAATCTCCGTAGCTACCTTAACCCTAGATTGCTTACATACTTTTGTATGTTCACCGCCTATCACAGTGCACCTGCTAACTGTAAACTATTCGTTCTGTACTTAACCGGCCATCTCGCGGAATAAAGCGGAGTTCGTGCTGGAAACCATACTGGTTGGTCTCACGTTACTCTAGTCCCCGGTCTTACCAGAACTCAGCTACAATGCTGCTTTCAGCATTAGTAGTTTTGGGGGAGTGTTCCTGGTCTGAATTTTATTATATTATCTCATGGTCAGCTTTCTTCAAATTATCTTAAAATTAAAAATTGACTAGTGCTTCCTCCACTGTTTATAATTTAGATACTTTTACATGCAGGGATTGAAAAGGTAAAAAGACTGATAAGCCAGAGGAATCCTGTTTAAATCAATGTGTTATTCATATGCTTAGAGTTAGGCACCTGGTTACACTGTTTGCCTAGTGTGCAGCTGAGTGAGTGAAATGTCTCATGAACATCCTGAGAACAAATCTCCAGATTCATCTCCAAAAACAGTTGTTAATGCTTAAAAGATATAATTTCCCTTGGCAGGAGGGAATGTGGCACCTCTTGAGTAGGATTTGACTTTAGAAAGTAAACAGGCACTTGAGAGGAAAGATCCAGAATTTTCTTTGATTTTCTTTGATTTTCTTTGATTTTCTTTCTTTCTTTCTTCCTTTCTTTCTTTCTTTCTTTCTTTCTTTCTTTCTTTCTTTCTTTCTTTCTTTCTTTCTTTCTTTCTTTCTTCTTCTTTCTTTCTTTCTTTCTTTCTTTCTTTCTTTCTTCTTTCTTTCTTTCTTTCTTTCTTTCTTTCTTTCTTTCTTTCTTTCTTTCTTTCTTTCTTTCTTTCTTCTTTCTTTCTTTCTTTCTTTCTTTCTTTCTTTCTTTCTTTCTTTCTTTCTTTCTTTCTTTCTTTCTTTCTTTCTTTCTTTCTTTCTTTCTTTCTTTCTTTCTTTCTTTCTTTCTTTCTTTCTTTCTTTCTTTCTCTCTCGCTTTCTCACTTTCTCTCTCTCTCGTTTTCTCGCTTTCTCTCTCTCTCTCTCACTTTCTTTCTCACTTTCTTTCTCACTTTCTCTCTCTCTCTCTCTCACTTTCTCTCTTTCTTTCTTTCCTTTATTTCTCTCCTTTCTTTCCTTTCCTTCCTTCTTTTCTCCCTCTTTTTTTATTTTCTTTAAAAGATGGACTCGAGCTCAGATCATTTGTAAGACTTTTGGATACAGATCAGCAATTATACACAGGGAGTATGAATCTTGAATCTTCCATTTCACACTTGGCCTGAACAGGGTAATAACTTGAGGTGCTGTCAGGACCTTCATCTCCAAGGAATGATGAGAGTAGCAAACTTTCTGTGATTACACAGCTGGGAAACTGGCCATAGGATCTTTGGATGACTGAACCAGAGAGAACTAAAAAAGCATTTGATTTTACTATTTTTTAAGTGTGTGCAAGTTGAAGATGATGAATTAAAGGAAGAAGGACTCTGTAAGCCTTCCCTAGACAGGAGGAAGATGAGGAAAGGAAGCACAGGGCTAAAATTCATCTTATTAGGTGTATGGCATTGTTCTAAGCTGTTCAGAAGTCTTCTTTGACTATGGGGTAATCAGTGACATACACCTAATGAGAAGAGGGAAAGAGAAGGGAGAGCTGAGGCCACAAGACTCTAGGTTTATCAGATAGAGTATGTCTTGGGGAGTGACCAGGACATTGGAGGAACCATGTTCCAGATTCCCACTCCATCTAAGAATCCCTTAAAATCTTGTAAGACTGTATGTTTTGTCTTTATACTGAAGGATTTGATAGAGACTTTTTCTCTCTGTTTCATTAAGAATTAGATTTAAAGACAATCAGATATCCTTTGGAGTTTAATGCAGAAAACTACTGACAGACTGAGCTCTTCTCTCCAGAAAGTTACTTTTCCCATAGACTTTTTTTCAGCCAACAGTACTGAAATATATTTAGTATGTAATGTAGCATGCAATCACATATCAAAACTAGCTAAAGAGAAAAAAAGAGGCTATTCTAAGGAATATTCGGTTCAACATGTCAGCTGAAGGAACTAGAAACAGAATTTTTATTTTATCTTTAAAGTGGGAGAGACATTAACATTTAAGCAAGTTGGTTTCAAGAGCAGCCTCTGAATCACATGTCTTTGGCTCATCATTACACATAAAGGATGGGGTTACTTTATGTCTCAGATACCAGGTCCAGCAGAGCACTCGTGAGCTAATTCATTATGGGTGTGGGTTTTTGTTTTTTTCTTTTTTTTTTTTTTTTTTTTTTTTTTTTTTGGTTTTTTTTGTTTTTTTTTTGTTTTTTTGTTATAATTTAGAAGAATGCAATTAAAACTGAACTTGATAATTAATTCTGAACCGGTGAGAACCAGTTCCAGAGATTATGACTGTAATTCTATGTAGCCATTGATATAAATATTCATGAGCTTTCATTGTTTTATGCTTTTTTATGAAGCACACAGCTTATCTGAAGAAGTAAAATTAAAGTACTATTATTTAACATTACAGTGTAAATAAGACTCAATAGAGGGAGACAAAAATATACGCGCTACAAAATGTAACATACATATTCTATAAATATGTTTATGAGTATCTGTGCATTTGAAATTGTGTGCTCTGTGCTGGGTTGTGTATTTTTCTAATTGTGTGAAGACTTTGGGGTCCAAAACTAGATGATTTTTAGGATCTCTTCCAACTCAAACTATTTTATGAGTACATATATGACTGTATAGTTGGATTATTACACATTCTTTTGCAAACATCTACAGTCACAACACATAAAAGTGTTGCACTCAAAAGCATATGTGCACATATTCTCAGAATCTCCCTTGTCCATAAACACAACACCAAAAAACCTAACCAAGTTTGAATCACAACATGGGCACTACATGGTGACTGAAATTCATAGGAATTTACTTATTCTATCTCCAAAAATCAGTCAATATATAAAACTAATCATGTGCAACAGATGACACAGTACGAAAACAGCCTGTCTTATTCCATTCTCAGGTCAAGATGTTCATAATAGCTGCCTCTAGAATAAAAAATTCCTTTTAAGCCTGGAGCCTTTAAATATCACCCCCCCACAAAAAAAAGGCTGACAAAGAGTGCCAAAAGGAAACAATACAGCTAAGGAAAGCTCAGTAGTGGCGAGACTGAAACATGCAGGGAAGTAACAGAAACAAAAAATCTGCAAAGAATTTAAACATTTTTTTAAGTATACTCTCTGAGGCTTTTTCTTTTTTTCCTTTTTTTTTTTTTTTTTTTTTTTTTTAATTAAACTGTGGCTTAAACAGAAGTGTTCTGTGTAATGTTGGACACCTGGGGAAGCTGGCTGTAGCTTAGGCCCTCCAGTCAGCAAATGTGATATTCAAATTGGAACAAGATTTAAATCTCCTGCACTGGTATGTTCAGTTCATTTATTGTGAGGCACTGAAAAGTCAAATTCAGTATTATGTGATTAAGCTACATCTGTCTCAGCACAAGCAGTAACCATATTTCTTTAAGTTCAGCAGGTGTTTTGCAAAGATTCTAAAGGATTTTGCACAAAATTAGTACCTATAATAAAGCACCAGTGATGAGGAGACAGCTCTTTATATCACTGATATATTATAGTTTTGTTCTAATAAATGTCATTGCCAAATATTTCAAAACCTAAAACAGGTTTGCTGACTGAACTGTTTTGCAAGCATATTTGCTATGCCTTATTGCAAAGATGTTCTTTTATAGACATACAGTTTAGAAATTTTATTTGACACTGCTGACTACTAAATTAGCAGCTTTTCAACTTTGCCAGACTCGTGCAACACAATTGACATAAAAGGTAAAATGTATAACTTCTGCATTAATTTTTGTTGGCAATGTCATAAGAATCCTCAAGATGTGTTAATTGAGCCTAGGGTATGTGAAATAAATGATAAAGCCTCCCCCTCCCACCTTTAGATCTTCCCTCTCCCCTCACTTTCATTTTCCTGTTCAGTCTGCACTAAGCCATCATTACATCATTCCAGCACAGGAGCAGTGTGGTTTGCACGGAGACACAAATCTCCACAAAGAAATCAAGTGTTGGAATACTTTGCTGCATGTGGGGGTGTTTGAGAGAAAAGAAGCAACCTTCCCAGCTTTCTGGTTCTCATTTTTTACATTTGCTGATGGGGAGTGACTTCTCAGCCTATGATTCCATGCATGTAAATCTAAAATTTCCCAATGCATAAGGGTCAAGGAAGAAATTCTGTTGAATTTCCACTGGAATATACTCACAAAGCATCTAAAGAAGTTTGAAAAAGTTTCAAGACTCAGAATTGGGCAGTAGTTTGTCTTTATTTAGAGCCAGATTTGCAATAGGAAAAATATTTTTTCACTACTGATTTTTATATAGAACCCCAAAATATCTTAAAACATAATTTTCAATGAGCTGCTCTTTTTTTTTTTTTTTTTTTTTTTTTTTTTTTTTTTTTTTTTTTTTTTTTAATCCTTGCAGTTACAGGAAGGAACAAGTGAAAAACCATCATGAATATTCATATTCTCTAAATTTTTAAAAGTATAAAATATTTGGAAAGATAAATAAAGGATACGTTTTTTCTGGGATTTTTCAGCTGTTTTTTCCCTCCCTGGAATTCTGAAGAAAAGCGTTATGACAGTCTTTTTCAGTAATTTGTTACAGTTTTCCAACAATGTCCAAAAGCCTAAGAATACTGGGACTGGGTGATGATAAACATAAAACTAAAACTGTAAAACATTTAGTGGGAGGTTCTGATTTTGTCATGTGCTTGGCCAGCAAAGGCCTGAGGGGAGTACTTGGATTTTTGAAAGTCCATATTGAAAATTAAAACTTGATTCCATTTTCTTTGGATGTTTAAGAGGGTAGGGTGGATGCAGGGAGCTTTTTGACTTCCATTTTTTTCCTAAAATTGCTAGAGTAGGCAAATCAAGATCATTAGGCTGAAGAGGGTCATATTAGTTCTATAGCCTTTAATTTCATTTGATATACAAATATAGTTTCACAAGTTGTCCAATATTTCATGAAAACTTAAAGGCAATAACAAAGTATTTTTCACACCTGAGAGGGAAATGCAACATGCAGACAGACAAATAAACAAAAAGTAAAACAAAAACTGCAGCTCAAAACTGCATTTTTGTGTTAAATACGCTTCTAGTTTCTTCTGGAGAATTGTTTAGTTCATCAACATTTTTCTGTCTGAGTAAGTAGCATATTAAGACCTAGATTACACTCCACTGATATAACAAAAAATATCTGCAATATATACAACTATTTTAGGTTTTTCTCACTGTCACTGGAAAGACATAAATGTTTTCCAGTCCCTGCATGAGACAGCCCAACCCTGAGACATCTATTTCTTTTTATTGATTATGGAGGGAGTCTACTGTGGTTGGACTTCTAACTTTGGGATTTGTTGGGTTCCCTTGGCTAGCTAGGATGCATCCAAGCCAAAATCCATATCAATAGCAATATCTGTGTCAGACTGCTTAAAAGAAAAATCCCATTCTCTCCCTCTCTCCTGCCCTCCTCTGACAGCCACACAACTGGGAGCCTTCCCTCTGTGCGTGCTTTCTCTGCAGCTCTCCAGCTGTTCTGTGTGAAAAATGCTGAAAACAAGGAGAAAATGCAGAGTGTATCTCCCAAAATTTCCTCTGCCATTTGTCCCCAGAGTGCAGCTCCCTCTGCAGAGCCTTTCCTGGGCTTGACTGACCAGCTCTGCAATGAAATGGTGGCTGATGGACAAGGCTAAGAAATGTTGTGTACATTTCACAGTGTTGCAGTGAATGGATGACTGGGATTTAATTTCAGATTAATTGATCTGCTGTGACCCTGAACAACAGCAAAGAAGTTTCTTGAATACACACTTGGCTGCCAGGGTTTTGTTGAAGCCTATAAAAATGAATATCAAAAAACCTTTTATTTGTTTTGGGGTTTTTTTCCCTCCTTTTAAGACCAGAAATAAGCAAGGTCAATAACATGTAAAAAAAACCTGTAAAACTGTCTGTAATGTTTGTGCTCAGAACAAACTTATCTTCAAAGAAATATTTTAATCGCATTTTCAAGTGTACTTTTGGAAGGGATAAATTTTTTTCACTTAGAACATACATTTATGGAAAGGTAAAATACTGTAAATATATTTTAAAAAATAAGGCTTTTTTAAGCAATTTGTCTATTATGAAGACAGTCTTTTATGCTTTAGATTCACAATAATATTCTCAGTGAAATGAAGTTGCAAGTAGGAAAAAAATAAAGAAAAAGGAGGTTAAGGAGGTTTCCATCTTTTCCATCTACATTTTTTAAGATATTAATTTAATATCAAAAGGTAAAAGAGCTGTTGAATTTTTCTCAATACAAAATACAAATACACCCAACCTGTAGTTAGTACTTTCGAAAGAAATTACATGAAATATGAATAATGAAGCTATAAAAAACAAGCAATATATTAAAAGTTTGTGCCAATTAGGTGAAACAATGAATATATGAATCTTATGATTTCCATACCTGCTCATAATGCAATCTGTAGAGAAAATATCAGAAAAGTAGGTGATTTTCTCCCTGTAACACTAAAGTTTACAGTTTAGCTCAATCTTTCACCTTGTTTTCAGTAACATATTTCAAGAAATAGATCCACCATCTGTAGAGATTTTGGAAGAAGAAATTATTGGAGAGCTTAGAAATCTGTCTTTGGGGTGTGATAACACTGTCAAGTCCCACAGAAGTTGGAAATAATCCCTTCCTGTTATGACAGACAGAACAAGAAGTTGCTCATTTAAATTGCTGCAGGAGAGATACCAGCTTTGACATAAGAAGCTTTCCCACTGGTGAGGATAGTTAGGGGCCAGAGTGCAATTTTATACAGAAATGGTGGAGGTTCCAATATTGAAAGAATTTCTGAGTAGCTTAGACTAGATTTGGCACATACCTGGACCATAGAGTTAGCCCATCCAACTTCTTGAAATCTCTTTAGGCTATGTTATTGTGCGATCAAATAAAGAATCATTTGGGCCATAAAAGAGCAAAGGTGGACATTAACAATGAGAATTCCATTTCTCAGTCTTGCCAAATTTCATGTATCCTTCATCAGTTATCTGCCATCTTTTCATACCTCTGCTTCGTAAAATAATACAAATTCCCTGATTTTTTCAGGCCATAAAATGCCAGTGAAACAGTATCAGGAGAGGATGTCCAGTGTAGCAGAGTGTGAAGATGTACAAGAGCCAGGAGAGATGAAATAGTGATAAATATTATAACTACGTACACAGCTTTGTAGGCTGTGTTTATATATTCATAAATACTTCCTGCTGTGCAAAGCAGGATTATCAACACCATTACAGATAAAAAATTATAAGTCCTTTAAAAAGGGGGAGAAAAAAAGAACAAATTGGAAGTGGGATTTTGAAAATATATTTGAAGTTGGTTAACTTAAATGAACTCTTTATTTACTTCTGTAAAATAAGTGGAATCATAGAATTTCAGATTGGGTTGGATTTGAAGGGACCTTAAAATTATCTTGTTTCAATCCCCTGCCACTATCGGGGGTATCTTCCACTATCCCAGCTTGCTCCAAGCCCCATCCAGCCTGGCCTTGGACACTTCCAGGGATGGAGCATCCATGGCTTCTCTAGAAAATCTATGGACCAGTGCCTCACCACCCTCACTAACTTCAAAAAAACTGAATAAAAAAGAATATATATTCATACCAATGTTTATATTTCACTTATTTCAATGGACAAGTAACTGTAAATATACAATTATCTTTATCTTTGACCAAGAATTTGATTAAAATTCCTAGACATCTCCCTTAGCCTCTTTTCTAAGAGTTGGAGATTACTGGCAAGCCACTACTCCCAGGCAATGTTACCCGTGTTTTATTCCTGTGAATGATGTGTGTACATTCCTTTAATTTTCTCTTCAGTCAAGTGACAAAGAGACATCTATCACTGAATTTCAGAGCTTGCATGTATCCTGCACTGAGACTTAGTGACAAATAGTAAGAAAAGGTTGAGAAGGGAGTATGAAGAGTGAAGAATTTGTTCTGGAACAAAAGTGGATTTAAGTTGTTGTTTTAGTACATAAGAGGGGAAGTTTATTTGATTTGTTTTGCTTTGAGTTTAATTTTTTGGGGGATTTGGTTTGGTTGTTGGTTTGGTTTTGGGTTTGGTTTGTGGGTTTGGGTTTGTGTGGGGTTTTTTTGGTGTGACGTTTCTTGCTTGGTTTGTTGGTCTTTCTGTTTGTTTGTTTGGTTTGGTTTTGTTTGTGTTTTTTGTTGATGATGTTTGTTTTGGGTTTTTTTAGATATGAATTCTTTGTTATTTATGGAATCCCGACTACATAAAGGACATATAAAATTTTAATGAATCAGACTTCTAAAACCAGAAAAAAATCCCAAACAAATGGAAATCAAACCCTTTCCGTATGATCATAGATACAGGCATATTCATTATTTAACAGCAAACAGTGCAACCCAGACACTGAGTCACCACATTAAGATGAAGTGGCAACTATGTTACCAAAGTGCAACTAGTGTCTCATTATAATCTAATTCTAATCACTTCTTTCACCCCTTCTCCCAAACTCATACAGGAAAAGACTTGCATTGAGCTAGCTTTTTAATACTACTTGATGAATTTTGATCCTGGGGAGATTTTATTTATTTTGCCAACACTGAATTTAATTAAACATGTTCACTCAGATATATAAGTGAGGAACCTGAGATGGGATTTTGCTTTAGGAAAAATGTCTCATGTTTATGGAGAGAATGTCAAGGATCAGAAATGACCCAATTCTAGGTCAGCAAATGGATTGCACTTAGGTGTCTCCAAGGAGATAAAAAAAAAAAAAAAAAAAGAAGTGACTTGGACTCTTTTCAAGAAAAGGGATTGAATTTGTCTGCATTTTTGGTGGAAGAAACAATCCGTAGTAAATTCTGAGTCTTCTGAAAATTCTGTTTACTTACAAGATCCTAAACATGAGCCTGCCATCATCTATCACTTTGTTGCATAATTGCAGTACCTCTGTTTAATCTCAGAATGGATGCATAACCATTGTTAATTAAAAAAAACCCCAAAAAGTACCAAGTCAAACCATCCTGTAAATGTCTCCAATAGAGTCAACAGTAGATGTTTGGTAAAAAATACGTCAGTCATTGAATGGCACTTAACCCCTGTACTCTTCTAGCCTCCAAAATTTTGACATTAAGATTTGTTTTGGTAGAGATGATATCTTTTTATATGTTACCTTGAAAAAGTGTGATTCTTTAATAATTTCTTTCTCTTTTGAAACCATTTTAACATTTAGAGACATGCATGTTATGTAACAACAAAAAACCCCCATCCATTTCTTAATTGCATATAAATTTTGAGATGTTGTAAGTTAGGAAAAACTGTGAAAATCATTTATTACTCCCCTTCTCCATGCCACCTGTGGTTATGTTTAATCTGTCTTGCATGTATTGACATTATAGCAGCAACTTACTTGATCTGGCCAACATACACAAGTTTGGCTGCCTACAATAATAGAGCTTAATTTACAGGTTATCATCCAAGCTATTAAAAAAATATTTTCTTTGACATTTAAGAGATCTTTGACACTTGTCCGCCTTAGACACCATTGTAAATGTCATCCCTAAGGATAACATTAATCCAAAAGATAACATTAATTCAATGGTCAGACAATTGAAGCCCATGAGAGACCAAGTTCACAAAGTTCTTTAAAGAGCAGCAAGACTTAAAAATCACACATGTCCTCGGGACCTAAAACTGGTTTAAAAAGCCAGAAACATTCTTAAACAAGTCCAACAGATAAACTGTATAAAGAGGTAAATGTTTTTCATTTTCATTTCACTGAATACAGTCTTCAAAGCAATCTTTCAGTTTTAACTTTATATATATAGATAGTTTAGCATCATGTTTTTGCTTCGATTTATTTGTTACTGAACCCATAACTTTCTTGGTATTATAACCAATTACAAACCTCTGTTTAAGTGAGGGCAGCAACATGATGTACTGTGATGAGCTTCATAAACAGAGGTTGCAACCATTTAATCAAGAATATTTGCAATGGTTTGAAAAAAAGCTATCTTGTCTCTGGCTGTGGTTAGTTCTGAGGCAGCATTTATCAGACACTAAATGGGAAGATGCAAACACACACACATCCACAGAGGAACTGAGGTATGGATGTGTATGTTTGTGTACCCCGATCATTAACCTCAGACTTGCTGCTGACACACAGACAACTTGAATGAAGGTTGTATCCAGAGACTGCTGTTTACTTAACATTGCTACATTATTTTTAAGTGCTGTTTAATAAATAATTGGAATAATTTTCTTATTAATCCTCCCCCTCCTTTTTCTGATGTGATACAAAAAAGAATTTTTTCAGGTTTGGCTTTTAGCTTTATGTTGCTTTGTGGGTTTTTTGGGTTTTTTGTTTTTTAATCTTCTTTTCAAACACTACTGGCCACCCATTGTCTCCAGCTGCACTATGTACTGCACCTAGCACCATGGAGTTATGGTATTATCAGAGGATTCTAGACATCACTGAAATGCAAATTATTATAATTACAGTATTGCAGCTGCTCAGCTGGTATTTTGTTTTGGAGACAGACATGTTCCCTTTTCCTTTCCTCGCACACTATTTCCATCTTTATAGATCTGAGGCTGTAAAAAACAAAAGAAAGTAACAATAAAAATCTCTTGTACATGTCTTCTCGAAAGGACAATATTTTCATAAATTCCCCTTGAAACAGACCTTGATTTCATAAAAAGTTTTTCCCTCTCTGGCACCTTGGAAGGGGCTGCATATTTTTTAAGGAGTGAGGGAAGAGTTTGCAACAGAGAGAGGGAGAGGAAGACGGAGAATCCTAGCTTTGTAACTAAAAATTATGTCCTTTAATTCTTAAAAAAAAAATCTTCCATGCCCTCAATCACCCACTGCAGATCAGGCATTTGCACTGTTGAGCACCAAACCATCTTTTGCAGCACAAATCTTCTGGGAGTCTGCAGTGACCTCAGTGATCTCCACATTGTTCACGTAAGGAGGAAGAATTAAATTCTTCACTTCCTGGCAGAGAATGGAGGAGGATGGAATTTACCTGCCATTGTTCAAGCATAGGGGGGTAGCAAGGCTGCAGCTGCTTGGCTCCCTCTTAAACAAACCTCCTGACCAGCCACCATGGATCATCTTTCATTCTGTTCCCATGGCAACACCTCTATCCTCTAGTGCCCATGGTGTCTCTAACACTTTTGACTAGTTGGATTCCTTGGCACTTGCCTCCAGTGCCAGGTCTTGTCAAACCTTATTAGGCTGAGAATCCATTTTGGCTGCACTAGTGGGGAAAGCAAGCAGACAAACTTACTTCATCTGAGATCTCTTTCAAATCCCCATAAAGTCAATTTCTCAAGTTTCCAGCTAAGAGCTGAACTTGCCTAGGGCAAAATGTGTGCTTGTGCACACATGTTTACATGTATTGTTCTGTCACACACACAGTTTCTTCCTTTTTCTGTAGAGTGCATGTACACCATCTCACTCTCTTGTGTTCACAGACTAACACAGACAAAAAGCAGAGTTTGTGTATGAGCAAACTGTCATACACAAACAGCTTATCCCTCAGGTTTTACCCATAAACTTGTCATAGACTTCCCTGCACTTACAAAATGACCTGTCCCTTTGCTATGCCAACACACAGGATCTTTCCATACTTGGTCTTTTCACACACTTATATTTCTACACTCACTGCAGCACCTCAAAAGATATTATTTTGCCTAAATACAGATAAAAAGATTGTATATTTAGTGGAGAAATGGAAGATGCATTTCTGACCAGTGAATATGCTCATAGTTTAAGAGGAGGAATGGTCTTATAAGTGCAGCTTGATAAGACTATATCACATCTTCCTGACCCTCCTATCTAAGAACCTACATAAGTATAAACAGATTAATATGTGGGAATTATCTGTGCTGGAACCTGCATTGTATTTTGAGCATTTTTACAAGTTAGGGGATATCTGCATCTACATTTTTACCCGAGCTGGCATTTTCAACCATCACAAAGTTCAGAGTTTGAATTCAAGTGTTTAACAGAGACACATTGTTACTCTACCCTCCATCTTGTTTAATGCTTTAGACTGATGACTTTGTTCAGTCAAGTCTGAACAAGATCTATCTGACGATGTTCAATCGAAATAAGTAATCTAACCTTTTTTTAAACAGACTGAAAGAAAAAAATCTGTAAAACATCACGCTGCATAATAAACTTTCTCTCAAATATCTCTTTTTAAAAGGAACTTGAATGGTTGCATTTTTTTAACCATGTAAGTCATAAGCATAAAAATTAATCTAGATAAAATGCATATGCATTTGAATCCTCTTTCAGAGGACAGGCTAAGATAATTTTCTTAAGTTAACTTATGATGTGCAGAATTCCTGCATCAAAAATTCAAGAGTGTACTCTCTTAATACCCTCCTCTAAGCTGTAGTCTTGTGTCCTCACCATATTTACTTAATTTTGGTGGTTTTTTTTTTTACCCAGGTAGTAAGCAGGATCTTTCTGAACGAAATGATTTTGTTGAGGATCTCATTTTTTTTGAAGTTCTCTATGTTACTGCATGTTTATGAGATGATTCAGAATAAAGCTGGTCTGGATAATTTCCAGCTTCTGGAGAATATTTAAAGTTTTATCTTTATCAATATGTTGGGTACCAGTCTCTGAAATCACATAATTCTAGAACATATTTTCATGGGAATATCTCTCCTCAGCAGACTTTAACTACATGTATTTCTATTTTGTTGACTATGATCATAAATTGTGTTCCCAGGAGCAAAGAGCATGGGTATGAGAAAAAATAATTTTTCAGTTATAGTCAATTCATATTCTTGGTGTCCCTTCGAAGGTGGACTTTTTATTCTACTCATAACTTTATGAAAGTCACATCATCTGGATTTGAAACTTCACATAATTAAAGATAATGATCAAAGAAATCTAAGGGACCAGCCACCTACAGAATTCAGTAAATCTGCAAATGCTATGACTTGAGCTGTTTGTTCGACTCAGACTATAATCCAAAGTCTTGGCTTGTCTTCTCTTTTTTTAAGCAATCCATGGTCCAGCTTGTCTAGTCATAACAGCTATTTTTAAAAGATAATTGCATAAAATTACTGTACCATCACTCTATTCAATTTCTCCTTTAGAATCCATAACACACAAACGTAAGAGGAAACCAAATTAAGTGTAGGAAATTGTTTCTCACTGTCAGTTTAGGTTACCTTTTGGTTTGTCAAGACTTTCCATAGGGTTAGTGTGTCTGGGAGCCCACAAATTGACCTGCAGTTCTCAAAACTTTAGGTACCTAGTTTTATGCTGTCTGCCATAACAGGGCTGTCTATTGATTGCCAAAGTAGATGAGTCCTTCCTGCAGGCAATGGTGAAATGTTATGCCTTCAAACCAAGATGTACAATGTTTCTCATTTGTTTTTTTATTTCTTTTAACTTTCTTTGAATTTCTTTTAATTAAATTTCTTTTAATATTTTCTTCCTGAATTGAGTTGTGACATTTCAGACAGAATAGGTTTATTCCTTGTGGTTATGTACAACCGTAAAAAGAAGTTCTCCTAATCATATTCTTTTTTGTAATCACAGACTCATCTGTGCATCAAGATAACCTGAGATCACAACATTCTTCCGTCGCTTGAGTTTAGAGGTGATTTCTCTTTCATCAGGAAAGTTTTAATCCCTGGAGAATAGCATCTCTATATCCCCTTCACAAATAATCTAGGCAGAAAGATGGATAACCATGATAACTGAAAATTCAGCCTTGCAAAAATTCATCAGCTGAATAATAACGTAATTTGTACATGCATTTATTAATTCCATTCAAAACTCTGTCAGGAATGTTTTGGAGGCTTCACTGCATTTAACTAACTGAAATTCTAAATTTCACATTCCAGACTCAAGATGAAACAATAAGGTATTTAGCAAAAATTTAGAATCCAGAAATGTTAGCAAAAAAAACAAAGATTGTCTAATGAAATTATTTTATTATATCTTATAATTTTGGGTAGTCCGTGGAGGAGTTTTTATCTACTTTTTCTTAAACTCAGCTAGTATAGGTATAAAGCAAATACATTTCTTGACTAAACCGTTCATATTTTGGAAATTTTGAAGACTGAAGAAAGTAATTATTCCTTCTCCTTTACCCATTCTTCAGCTTATGTCTTTCTCCTTGCCTAATTTCCTCTAATGCACTGTAGAAGAGCTGAGGCTGAAAAGACACATAGGGCAAAATTCAGCTGCCATTTCAAGTGAGACTTCCAGACTACCTGGGAAAAGGTGATTTTGATTGTGACCCTAAAAACACTTAACCTTAAGCACGTGGAATAAGAGAAACATGAGTGCTGGTATGTGTTAGTTCATGTTGCTTGGTGCTCCTGGTAGAGTAGGTTCAAACCTGCACTGTATTTCAGAATTCCAAAATGATGTATAACTATTACAAAATTAGGTATAGGTATTAACCAAATTAATTTGGGAAGAAGATTTCAGCATCAAATGAAAACAGCAGTTTTGCACCTCGACACAGAGGGATGAAACTCTGTGGGTCAAGTCACCTGAGAGACTGAGTTCTCACTTAACAATTCCTGTTCAGTTTCACCTAGTCTGTCTACAAATGTGCACCTAGAAAATCTATTTTACAGGGGTTCTTGTCTTGAACACACCTTCTCAGATCAAATGCTACAACATCTGAAATGTTCTCATTCCTTGAACTGTCACCTTGCTAAATTTTCTTGTCCTTTAAACTTTCAGATGTGGGCTAGTGAAGTATTTTATTGGGGAAAAAGGTAAAAAAAAAGAACCTAGATGGTATAGGAGATAAGTATTTCAGATGGCAATCATCCCTAGAGGTCTCTTTTGTAACTTTATTGAATTTAGCTGAAAATCCTTAATTCCATTGTCTCCATCCCATAAATTATATCAGACCCCTCAGGTGCACAAGTAACACATAACTTTTTGTATTATTTTGGCTCTAAATAAAAAGCTGAAAATGAAATTTAAAAATGAGAATTATACAGGCACACTTGCTAAATCCCCTTGAAAGCACATAATCACTCAGGACATGACTTTCAAGTTGTTTTCTGTAACTTCTGAAAAATTGAGGCGTGTGTATTTAGGCTCTGTCATTAGCAAGTCAGTAGAGGAAGAAGCCTTCAGAGATGCTTCAGCTGACAAAGAGTTTCCTTAGGAGGAGGTGTTTCTGTGACAAATAGAGGGAGCTTGTATGACCAACTTGGACCATCTAGTATTTAAAAAGTTAAGTAGAGGAGGTGAAACACATAATTGACTGTATTTGTTCATCTAGAGAAAGTGTATACCACCTTGCTTATAAAGTTAATTTTAGTTTCTTTTCTTTTCCAAATATAATTGATAATTTGGGTTATTAAAGAACTGTGTTGCATTGTTGAAATTAAGGGGAGTTTGTCACTGGCATTTGAAAACATATTATGTTACTGTTCAAATCTGGTTATTTCCTTACCATAAGTTGAGGGCAGGCTTCTTGGATTGCTAGGAACTCTTATTGAAAGAGACTGTATTAGGATTCTGTAATGAACTATGTTCTTCCATAGAACATCATTATTATTATAATTATATTTCATGTTGCCATTAGTTGTATTAAAATTTTAATTTTAACATTCACACTGCAGAAACAAGAATTAAAACACTAAGCTGAATAGGAGTAATATTCATCACCAAATTAATAACAATGATCATTGTATATCATAGTAGCAAAGCTTTGAATAACCACTGACAGTAGTAATTAAAATAGTCATACTGTACTAAAACTAAAAGCTGAACCAAGTTGGTACTTAAAAACTGTCTCTTCTCCATTCCTAGGTGATTTGGATGGTAAATGATTTTAAGCATCCATGCTGGACAGAAGAAAACAAACAAGTAAGCCTTAACAAGTTTTTTGTAAAAGTCAGCAAAGTTAGCGATGTTTTCTGAATTCTTTGCAAGCTAAGATCAAAATTTGTTATCCAAATATCCAGGGTCTAGGTCAGTCTTTGAGAGAAACAGATCACCGAGATTTGAAAGCACTTTGGTTTATCAGGATGGATGTCATTGCACATATAAAATGTATTATTACCATTATTATTGCTGCACATAATAAAGAACATTTGTCTAGAATGTTTTCTGAGAGAGACTGACATTGGAACAATCATGGGTGTTCTCTGTAATGGGAAAAACAATTAGTTTTTAGTCATTTGCCTTCCTGGCAGTGCTACATTCTAAATTATATCTCTTGTTCTTCAAAGAAGAGGCTCTGTAAGAATATTTCTATTGCGAGACTTTCAGACAATACGGGTGGATCTGCTTCCCTTGCTTGCTGTCTGCGTCACTGTTTCTGGAACCTATAATCACACTGCAAGCATCTACGTTTGAAAGCACTCTCTGATAATTTTCCAAAGCCCCTGCTGATACTATGGAGGGTCAGATATGTGAAAATCACTGAGGAGCCTCAGAGAATACTGGTGACAATGTGACCTGGATGTCTTTCTAAAAGACTGCCTGTAGAGCATCCAGGATAATGCCTCATGCAAGAATTGGTAAAATTTCTTGGCTTGTGATTGGGAGGTCATGTGCTTGTTATGGGCTTTCTGAGCCTTACCAAAACACCTCTCTAACTTCATATTTGTGATCCCTGGCAACAGGAGGAGGTTTGAAAGACAAAATAGAAGCATACTTGTGGAAAAAACATGTATTTATTTCCAGTAAGCAGACAAAATTTATGTACTTTACCTGAGATATGTCTAGAATCCAAACCTCACAGAAGATCACAAACTTTCTGTGTTCTGGTGGAAACATTATCCCTGATCTCTGATACCATTAGCTGGGCCTGTTTATGGATGAAGTAGTTTTCCTTGCCCCTGAAGTACAACTGAGAATCCAGGAGAGGACTCCACTTAAGTTAGTTATTTTCACCTAAATGTTGGCATGTAAAACCCATGGTGGCTACTGCTGAGCTAATCATTCTCTAAACTATCCCTCTAAAATACACTGCCTGGTGTGATATAAAATGCATTGCCTTGTCCAGAAGTGGTATGTGAAGGTGGATTTATTTTTCAGAGTGATAAAAGTCTTAATTATTTAAGGGTTCAGTATTCACAGAAAAAAATGACAAAATCTTTTCTTTAGAAATGTACTGTTGTTTCTTCTCTTGTTCTTTAAACAAAGTCTGTGTCCTGAAGGTGTTTTCTGGGTATAAGATGTTGACATAAATGTGTCTGATAGATAAAAACCAGACATTTAGGTTCATATTCAGATGTTACCTGAACCAAGGGCAGGTCTTTACAGGTCTCTGGTAAATCTTACAGTAAAAATAATGTTGGGGATAGGATGGAGAGGGGAACTAAGTACACTATAAGACCTTAAAAGTATGTCAGGTTTCAATACTTTTGGATACTTGCTGAATTTTCTCAGATTTTTCAGGTAAGTCACTACAGTGATTGATTGTGTTGAAATCACAGTTTTGTTTATATCAACACTTTCAGTTAACCTAAAGAAAAACTGAACACTGAGAAGGTCATGCCTTCTTTATATCCATCTCCTATAAACCCAACAATTTATTGTTAGTGTAATTGAAAACTAATCAGTTTTATAATTATTAGTTCAGATCTAATTATTGCAGAGGAAAAAAATTTCTTGTGCCAAAAATTTCAACAGTAATGAAAATTTAGTGATAATGTTGCAAACCACTTAACTTTTACTAATTTTCATTGTGTTAAGCTGACCCATCTATTTTTCTTAATGGTCTTGTGTTTAGTGGTTTCATTCAGTTGCAATGGGGTGTTTTGGTGAGCTGTCAGGATCAGGAATCCTTCAGTGTTTATTACTGTTATCTATATAAACTATCGTTTTATAGTGAAAAAAAAAAATAAACACTACTCAGTGTAAAAAGTGAAAAAATGTACCATTTACTAACTATTGGATTTTGTTTGTTTCTGATTTATTGGAAAAAGGGAGTAAATTTTCTAATAAAAATACAACAATATATATTTAATGTCTTTAAAATGTTTTAGGAGCTCTACAGCTGCCACTCCTACTAGTAGAATAAGCTGGTTATTTAGTGTTGAGACAAATATTCAGGCCTGGTTTGTGCTTCAAAGACCTTACTTGTCTAAGTTTAGATACCTGATATGGAAATGAGAACTGACAAGTGAAGGAAAGAAACAGCAGGGGAGAGAGTGAGCACAAAAGGATACAGTTTATAGAATTACCATGGAGTTTCTTGAAGGCATGTTTCATCTCACCTAAATTTAGTCATCAAAGTTATATATACCTAGCATTAGCAAAGAGAAGACTATTCTCACCTATGGTCAGCAGAGCTGACTGGGTGCCTTCAGAAAATTATTTAATTTAGAAATTTATTTAAAAGTGGATGATTAACTTTATGGATGTTACTATTTCCCTCCTCCAGCAACTGAAAGATCCTTAGATTGTCCTGCTCACCTGACTTTCAGTTTGTGATGTTTTATACTACTATACTACTTTCTTACTACTTCTCTGTAAGAAGAACATATAGCTAAGAAAAAATGGTAAAATAAAGAGGCAGTGATGAGGAATTACCTTAGTGAAAAATCATGGAGCTTCATCTCCTTCTTTACACCATTTTAGATTTGTTTTAAAGAATGACACAGATTGATCCCATTCTCCTCTTTTAATGCACTTAAATTTAGACCTGTGTCAGCAGTGTAATTTGTGTGGTGAGACCTTTCTTGCCTCAGAATAGTGTTCAGTGAGGGAAGTCCTACCCCAGCTCAGCCCTTGGTTTTGACAGATTGCATAGGCAGAATGTCTCACACCCCTGAGTAGCAGCACAGCCATGCAAGAAAGTAATTTAGAAAGTCAGGTCTGTCTCCTAAAAATCTTAATATCCAGTGGTAAACACACTCAGAGACATGGTACAGTGTGGGTTTTCAGACTTCAGAGCACTCAACTACTCAAATTCTTGTATTCTAATTTTTTATATTATTCAGCTGTTACAAGCTAGACAGAATAGAGGTGGCATTGCAAGAAACCTCAGGAATTAAGACACCATGATGAATCAAATCTGTTTCCAGGGACTGAGCAGAAGAAAAGAGGGAAAAGATGAGAGATGCTAAAAATGAAATGTCAATTGTACTCCTAGACCACATTAGAAGTAAATACAGACTTAATATATCTGGGACTAGTTTACTTTGTATGGGCATTTTGACCCGAAAAATAATCTTATATTCATCAGGCAGTCTGCAAGATAAATTACAGTTAAGAGCAGGGAGTATTACTAGCCTGTTCAGACCTTTGCAAGCCTCCAAATGCCAACATCATACAAGTAGTTCAAAAGTCTTGGCTGAGATATTCACTTCTTTCCATCGATTATCAAAGGAGAGCAGGAACATGTAGGTTTCTGAATGCTGCATGGAAAGATGCTGAAGGCCTGTGAGTGTCTGAGCCAGAGGATGAATTAAGTCTTCCCTATGAACATCATTATCTTTTCAGTATTCAAAAGGCTACGCCTGTTTTCAAGCTTGTATACCTGTTGTACAGAAAAGGATTGGCACTGAAATTGAATTTAGGCAGTCTGGATACAATCAGTAGGAAGCTCAGGATGGAAGAATATCTTCCAACATAAGGGGTTGATCTGTGGCTAAACCGTCTTTCTTCCATAAATGTCACCACTCTTTAGACTGTAAATATCACCTGCATCATGTGTAAAGATGGGTTTTAAAATGGATGGATTTAATGCTTCTTTCCAACACAGGGAGCCTATTGTCATCTAAAGGACAAAATCTAGTTTCTTTTTTTCCCCTTTTCCTTTGTGTAACAGTGAAAATGTAGGTGTAAAGCAATACCTTGCCAACATTCTTTACACAGCAAATGCAGATGAACAAAAAATAATTGTTGGAAATCCTTTACTTTAAAACACAGAATTCAAAATGAAATCTGTCCCTTCACATCTCAGATTTACATCCAAAAAGATGTAGTACATTCACCAGAAATTGCACATACTGAAGGTCTAACTCATAACCTCTCAGAGGTCTTTTTCCACATTTTGTGTAAGCAAACTGCACTTTATAAACAGAATCTACATATCTGCAGGACAAGAGCAAAATCAGATTAACATCTGAACCCTTACACAGACTCTACACACAGTAAACATAGTCTGCATGTCATAGACATGCAATAAACATTCATATAAACTTCACTGCATGCATTCAGCAGATTCCTATTGCTGAAACATGTTTAAGGAGAATAGCTATACATATTTTAAAATTAAATAAGTGATAGATTTGTTCCTCTTCACTTTAGACATTTTAGAGGATATGTAAGACTAGAAAGATGGAATGAAAATTGAAAAAAGAATCAAAGTAATGGATTTTTGTTTAGTAATATTTACAGAAAATTTGTGAAAACAAGAAAATATATTTAGTGAGCCAGGTATAGCTTTTGCTTGAAAATTTTGACAAAGTGAAATGTTAAAAACTTATTTTTAATTGAAGTAAATGTGCTTTTTATCCACCTATTTAACATTTTTAAGGTAAAAATTGAGATCTTTTCAAATACAGTTTTTTGCATAGATTTTTAAAGACAAAATTTAACATTTTCTTTTAAAAATTCTTGATTTTTTATAATACTGAAATAAAAAATCCAAGGAAGCCCAAGTTAAATGATGACAATACAGTTTACTGCTGAAAATCTGAATCCTCTCATTACAGTAGGAAAGGATCTCTGGAAATCACTCAATACAACTCCCTGCCAAGGCAGGGTCGCCCAGAGCCAGTGACCAGGAACACATCCAGGTGGGGTTTAAGTGTCTCCAGGGAGGAAGACTCCATGACCTTCCTGGGAAGCTGCTCCAATGCTCCCAAGCCCTGAACATAACAAAGTTCTTTCTCATGTTGAGGCTGAACTATGTATGTTTAATTTTATGGCCATTGCTCCTCATCCTGCCACTGAGCACCATGGAAAAGAGCACCACAACCTCGGCACTGCCTTTGAGATATTTAAATGCATGGCTGAGGTCCCCTGCCAGTTGTCCTTCCTCTAGACTGAACAGACCCAGGTCCTGCAGCCTCTCCTCATAAAAGAGATGGCCAGGATCCCATTGGCCCTCCTGGCTTCAGGAGTACATCACCAACTCGTGGTCAACCTGTCACCCACAATGCTCCCAGGTTCTTTTCTGCAGTTTTCATAAAATGTGATAAGCTTATAATATCTGATCACTGTATGCCAGAATTTTGATGTCGCAATTGCTAGATCACCCTCAAATTAGCTGCTATGGTGTATTTCAATTGATAATCTTGTTTTTTAATACAAGAAAGAGAGGTAGGATTTTAAATCCTGCAGGAAATAAAGTACTAAGATTTAGGAATATAGCTGGAAATATTCCGATTAAATTAGTTTTCGCTTAAAATGCTCATGCTTCAACTTGAAAACCTTGTAGTTATCTTAATTTTTTTGTGCAAATCTGCTTTGTTCCAGAAAGAATTTATCCACACTTTCATTTTTTGAAATAATAGATCCATATTTCAAACTTTTGGCTCCTGGAAGTTCTGAATTTCATCCAATTACTGAGGTATTAAGTAAAAAATGTTTAGATAAATGAATAGATATTGATTTTATTTCTATGGGTTGAAAGAAAAATAGTTGAAATTTGGACAAAATAAGTCTGTCTGCAAAGATAATCTCTGGATGTTTAGCTCCATTCAGAGCTACAATTTCTACCTCCAGATCTGTCAACATTTATTTTCTGAGCTTTATTTCTTTTTTTCATCATGACTCAAATTTCTCATTTGTAAAACAAGAATAAGTACACTTGCTCTGGTTATCCAGAAGATGTAATTACAACTTAATGAAAGCTGACAGAATTGCCAATTTCAGCTGTATATGGTTTGAGAGGAGAACTGAAATTGTTAATTTCTCATCAAGAAAAAAATCTGGTTTATATCGTTGCAACACATTTGAAACATTTCAATTGGCATTTCATCATTTGTATTGTGATGTGGGATGTTATGGAATGGTATTTTATGGTGTGTTATGTAATACTAAAACACAGAAATGAAAAGTAATTTCAGAAGAAAGATCAAAAAAAGAAAGAAATAGCTTATTTCAAACAATGTCAAAATGTAGTGTGTTGAATTGTGAGAGCTTTTATCCCATTTTTCTTCTGAAAAATGTTATATTGAATCTGACCCAATTTTGTAAAATGTTTAATTTTTGAGTGAACTGTTCAGTGCTGATGGGAATGTGGTTTTGTCAAAGATTCTTATATTTGCCTGAAAAGTGCTGTGAAATCTAAGAGTGAAAAGTGCTATATAAAGACCAAAAATTGCTGTAACGGGTCTGATCCCAAGCAGGCTAAAGAAAGATGACAGCTCAGATAACTTTCTCCTCTCCCTTTACACATCTATGTGAGTACCAACCACACTCCTGTTTCCTGATCTCTGAGGGAAGCGTGCCAAGATCTGGTCTTGAATCTTGTGTCAGTCGATACAGAAGAATCGTGGGCAGCATAAATAACACAGCTCTATGTCAGATGGTTGAACTTTATGAAGTCTTGTAGAGTAAAAACATCCATTGCAGTATTTCCTCTTTCTGGGGTTTATTGCTATGGGTTGCAAAAGAACTATTTGAATTCTGGAAAAAGAAAGCCTCAAATTTCCTCTTTTCCATTGGGTTATAGTGGGACTATTAAACATAAATGTCACGATCTTACCCACAGATGATCATATGAGCTAATAAGGTATCTGTTTTGGGGTATTTTTAAGCATTATTTTCATACAACATTTTGAAATTTAATAGCTGTAAATATCTTTTCTATTAGTTGTGCACAAAACTGAGTTACAGGTTCACAATCTGTTGAGGGAGTGCTGACACAGAGAGAAACAAAAAAAATGTGCCCCCATTGACATAAATACAAAAATTTATTTTATCATGTTCATTTACCTAGAAAACCAGTCTGGAATATACACAAAGATACAACTATACATGCAGATCAAGTCTGATAGATAAGAAGATGTGAATTTTCCAAGATCTAACAGTTAAGTTGAGCCAAGCCCACACCAAAGTAACACTCAGAGTTCCCAGCTGAAGTTGCATGAGAAACTTGAATATGATTGGAATAAGGGGTATTTGGATCAATACTTGACTGACAGCCTGGGTCACCAGCAGTAAAGTCGTTGCCTGAGAGCCCAGAGTAAACACTTGACTCTGCTAGGAGAGGATGTGTGTTCTAGGAAGTCAGAGTGCAATCTCACAGGGTGAAGCATCCTGAAAAATCCAGCAGCTATGAATCAGCAACACTAACAAGGATAAAACAACAGGGGACCTCAACCCTCCCGCTTCAGGGCATGAATTGTTTAAGAAAGATGAAAGGCATTTTCACCCCTCTTCCCCCTGAAGTATAATGGTGAGCAATTGGTTCTTCTGGCTGCATTTCAGAGTCAGTTCCTCTCAAGTTTCAAATGCTGACCATCACTGATGAGAGGGCAGTAGGACAGTGGGACTCCTGGGTGTTAATTCTTGTTTGCACACAAAAGCAAGGCATGTAGGCAGATAAATACCTCAAAGCTGGAAAAAAAACCCAAACAACATGTGTGGCTTCTGAGAGTTAGAGGTTGAGACACACAGATCTCTATGCCTCTAGGTTAAATAAAGTTTTGTCATCCTCAGCCTCTGAAGTGATTAAATTTGTCCCAGTATCATTAGAAAATGGAATTAGCAGCAATTTGTGAAGCCACAGTAGCCTGGGGGTGGTTTCAGCGGATACAGCAACACCACTCTAATAAGGAGGGCTGAGAATGACATGTCACAATTACTGTTGGTGCTGCTGTTGATTTATGTCAATGTAACAGTTCCATGGCATCCATCATTCAGTTTTATGCTGATCTCCTGGAAAGTATCTCTGGGTTTGTAAAAGTTACCAAGGCTTCGGTAACTTTGGGATGTGTGAGTCATGGGGAGACATGCAACATTTTGTGAATAATGCACTGAAATTGAACATTAGAAGGAGGTTTTCAACAATCAGCCTTCAAATAGGATAAACAAGGATAGGAAAGAATGACATAATACCTAAACACTTTTAAAAGAATAGTAAACCTATTTTCAAAGGATTGTGTAATGTTATATTTATAGTGGAAAAAGATAGTGCTTGATGATTCTGAGTCTTCTTCAAGACTCTGTGTTTCTGAGAAGAAAGACATGCCATACTTTCATTTCTGCTTTGTTGAAGCAGGTCAGTCATAAACCGACCTTATTCATTCTTTATTTCCTCTTTCTTTGATGATGAAAAGTATTGAGATTATTCTCTATGTCTTTTTTTTTTTTTTAATGTCTCAAACAATAAAATCCATCAAATTTATTGAAAGTCACAGAAAAATACTTTTTTGATGCAATTCAAGGCCAAGCTCATAGTGAATCTGAAGTGAACTTTACCTAATCTTTTGGCTCAGATAGAAACCGTACAAACACGAATTTCATTTCCTGAACACTAGGTAAACACTCATCCAGTCACAGCAGCAGCTAAGAAAAAATGCAAAAATTGTGTTGGTAGAGACAAAGTCTATGGATGGTATACATGTCAACAGACAGTCGGATGCTAAAGTTTCAACTAAAATTTATTTAATGCCAAAAATAAGCAAAAAATTAGCATGAAAACTAAGAGACATAATTTCTTAATTTCAAATGAAACTTGAATTATAATAAAGCAATAACTCCAATTCTTCCTACCTGTCTCTATTCTGTTCTCTTTCTTCACTCACTTGAAAGTAGATGCTTTTCTTAATCTCCAGATTCACTCAGATATCAATGCAGCATACAAGAGAGTAGAAAAATCTCTTAGATATCCCAGGCCTTTTATGCTATGCTCTGAAGAACAGAATCAAAAGTGACTTTTGAAATGTTTGGAGAATTCATTTTGTAGAAGCTATTTCTCTTCCCACAAAATAGACTGAAAAACTTACCTCTCTCACTGGAAGCAAAACCTTGCCGAATAAATTGAAGTGAAATGATCCTTATTTTAGCAAAGTAAACAGAGCTCCAGACTTGCCATGCAACAGACTGGAGAATTAATATTGTTCCTTAGCATAGAACAACAATCTAAAGTGTTTAATTTAATTTTATTTATTTAAAATTTATAATCCAATCTGTATTATTTAGTAACCTTTTTACTGTTTTCCTACCCCATCTCTGAACTTAAACTTAGTTGCAGAAAGTGCTGCAAAACATAGGAGCTTAATAATCTTCCTAAGACCTCATGTAACCTCTCAAGTCTGATGTTACAATTGTCTAAGCACTTAGAGATTTATTTTTTCTTCGCAGCTTTCCTGAGGTGACATGAAGGTTGATAAGCCTGGTGACATAAGGGCTATTATTTCAAGTAGTTTCTAAACAATAGCATTTTTGTGCCCTTCTGCTTTCAATAAAATTATAGGTTTCTTTATTTTTTATGAAACAATGGCTCTCAGTCCCTGCGATATCTTTCCTAGGCAAAATACAGATGAGATTGCCATGTCTGCCCATTAATGCAATTATTGCTGCTGACGTCAATGCAAGCATTGGCTCTGTGGAGGTCTCCATCTTCAGTGTCACTTGTCAGGACAAAATTATAAACAATATTTTGTTATTTATCCTGCCTGTGTTAACCAAATAAATACAAACACTAAAAAAAAAACCAACCAAAACATAAACCCCCCCCCCCCAAAAAAAAGGCAAATACTTCAAATAAATACAAATACTACAAACAAACACAAATGCTGCGAAATAAAATAAACTGCTATTTCAAAATACACACAGGTAAATAAGAGCAATATTTATGGAGATTCACTGGTGAGAGATCAGGTGGGAATGTGAAGAGTTGATAAATTCTCATTAACTGCTCGGGGCTGAAAACTCAAATGACTTGGTAGGCATCCTCTGGAAATTCGACCGGGTACCTGCACATAGCAGGTATTCCCTCCAAAAATCCACCATGTGTAGATTTTGTTTAGTGTTTAGGTGTTCCATCCCTCTCCAGTTAGGAGTGGAGGAGGCTGTCAAGGTCTCAAGCTAGTCTAAGGCATGAGGAAACTTAGAGGGCTTGCTCCATCCTTCTCTTCTCTATATCCTCCAACATGGGGATTTGTTTCTAATAAGGTAATCAAAATTCCACCTTATTTTTACTTTTCTTCCTTGACTTTTTTTTTAAATGTTCTTTAGAGTCAGCAAAAAAGAGCAGGGTCCACTCACATGAAGTTGTCTCTACTTGCATGAGGCTGTAAGCACTTAAACTGAAGGAGGAAGAGATGACCATGCTGGCAATGGACATGAAAATTTAGGGGACTTCAGGAACAGGCTCCCTCAACACTGGAAGGTCCTTCTGTCCAGACACAAGTCTCTAGCCTTCAACTCATGTTCTGATAAACCCACAAGCCGTCTTGCTGAAGCTCATCAATGTCTTTCTGCCCAGTCCTACAAACTGACCCTAAGTTCCCAATAAACATACTTCCTTCACTGGTATCTCAATGTTTTGCTTTTACTAAATTCCATCAAATATAGGCTAAAGCAGATTTCTTTTAGGGAAGAAGGAAGAACTGATACACTCTGTATCCGTCCAGGTGAAATCAAAGTAAAGAAAGCATTAGTGTAATTCATATAGCATTTGGTAGTATTGCCCAAAAATGTAACCACACTTGAACAAGAAACATAAAAGTCAAATTGGATCAAATAACTTAAAAAGTCCAGGAATTATCTAGGAAAGGAGTACAGTAAATTAATTTGACTGGTTTAGGTCAGCAAAACAAAGACAGAAAAGCTGTTAACTGTTCTGTGTTAAAGAAATAAACACTAACATGGTAGTTCATTCAGTTTTACTAATATCCTGGTAAATGGAGGTACTACATTTAAAACAGATTACTATCCAAAAGTATTTCTGATGGAAGTTAAAGACATTGCAAAAAGTCAGAGAAGTTTTATTCTGGAAGAACCTTCTATCAAGAAAATGAGTGCAAATTACTTAGGTAATCTGAAATTTCTTTTCTGGTTGTTCTGGCTCTTTATTTTTTTAGATTAATTGTGACCACTTTGTTGATGGTACTATATACCTTAGATTCATATGACAATAGGTGACTGAATTCTGTGATAGAGAGATCCCTTCCCATCCATGTGTGGTTTTATGCATTATAGGGATTCTGAGCAGTGCAACAAACAAACAAGAATCCCAAATAATAGATTTACATATTCTGAAGTAGCTGATACCCTCAGAAATTTTGCAGGTGAGACAAATCCAAATGTACGCAATTAACATCCTGCCATACCTTCCACCTGCTTAAACTAGCTATATACAGCAGAACCCTGAGTTAATTCAGGCAATAAATATGGCATTTATTAATTTTATTTGAGTTTTATGCTCCAGACCCTTACTCTTCAACATATCTTAATAATTCAGTCAAACAACAGATTTGTCTGTGTAAAACTGTTTGGTAATGCATTCTATTCTACTAAGTAGTCATTAGGCTGCCTGCCCTAATGACTATGATACAGATGTGGAATTCAAGGAACCTGGGGTTTATTTTGTCATTAATACAATGCACGATTTTTTAACAAGTCACTCTCACAATGAGAACTTGCATAACTTTGAGTTTTTCTGTGAAGCAGGAGCATCCAGACAATATACCCTTTAAATGTGCTGGTTTCTCTCTACCAGATATAACAGGAGCATAATCTGCTGGTGAGACCTACATATCTAACATTTAGATACTTGGATCAACAATTCAGGTTGTATGTTTCACAAAAATAAAATGCATAAGGTATTAATTGATAGCCTCTTTTTTTCCTTTTTTTATGTTTTAGTGTGACTAGTGTCTAATTTAAATAATAAAAACAACACCAAAAACAAACAAACAAACAAAATTTCAAAACCCAGAAATTAACTGAGCAAAATTACTCTATGAAAGTCCAAAAAACCCAAGAGCAATGTTAAGGTTAGGGAGCCTACCTGGAACAACATCCAGCAGATAAAATTAATGATCCACAACATTAACAACAATAAACGTGGAGGAAATTTGATCTTTCATAGTATCATATAGTGTTTTTTCACAAAGATATTAAAGACCCTCTCATTTCAAAATTCTGCTGTGGACTGGGACATTTCCCATTAGAACAGGTTGTTGAGAGCTCTATCCAACCTGGTCTTGAACTGTTCTTGGTACAGAGCACCCACGAGTTCTCTTTGCTATATTCTGAATAAAGAATTTCTTCCTAATATGTAATTCTGACCTAACATCCTTCAATTTAAAATTATTTTCCCTTGTACCGTCACTATCTGCCTGTATAAAAGGCCCCTTAAAATACTAGAAAGCCACAATATGGTGTTCCTGGAGACTTCTCCAGACTGAGCAACCTTAGCTCTCTAAGCCTTTCCTCACAGAAGAGATGTTTCATCCTTCATCCCCCTTGTTCTACTATAGATAGGGAGATCAGTCTATAATTTAAAATCACAGATCACAGTTCATCCTGAGTTGGAAGCGACCCACAGGATGATTGAGCCCAGCTCCTGGCTATGCACAATATCATCCCCAAGAGACACAACCTGTGCTTGAGAGCATTGTTCAAATGCTTGTTGAACAGGGTTGGTGCTGTGACCACTTCCCTGGGGAGTCTGTTCCAGTTCCCAACAACCGTCTGGGTGGAAAATATTATTAAAAATATTTTGTTTGTGTGTCTTTAATTTGTTGTGTCTACTCCATAACATTTCCCTTTTCTGTCAGACTTTTTGTCCCCAACATCCTTATTCAGGCTGAACACAATTTACCATGATATTACATCCTTGTCACCTTAAGAAATGATCCAACCATGTTGCAAGTGGAAGAATTAGTTGTTGAATGTTCCCTGACTCATGGTTTCTTCACCTTAGCAACCCATTGTCTGTACATAACCGGTATTTCCTCTGATCAAGATTTTTTTTTAATAATGTATAAAGAAGGTAGGGTTCTCTAGAGAGGGTTAACAGTCACAGGAGCAAGTGCTTCTTCTCAGGCAGCCCACCTTGTAAACAAAATGAAGACTGTCCAAATTGTTCCTAACATCAATCTTCCTTGTCTTTAACTTTGCACTGTAAGGTTACCTCACAAATTAGGAAAAGCAAAAAGAACAGACCAAAAACATGAAACAAGCTGAGATCCATTCAGTTTTGTTCTTCTCCATACTTAATAAATTAATGTACTGCCTACATAAATGAAGAACCTAATTTTTTGTGTTGAATTAAGTGAAAAAAGTGTAAGGCTTGGCACAAAATTAATTCCTTCAGGAGACCTTTTCTATGGAGAATCCAGTCTTTGCCTGCACACAATATTCTCTCACATGAAGACAAAGTAGAGATAAAATCCTCAACACCCTCTAAAATCACTAAAGTGGTATGAGTTGATCAGATTCATGCCATCAGTTTGGGCAAGTGAAATGATTTCAGAGAAATTCCCTAACTCCAGAAAGAAAGGATGTTGTTCTAGCTCAGACTGTGATAGAAGTGTGACAGCAAAATTGAGATCCTAAAAGCATAAACAGAAAAACAAGAATACCTGTTTCAATCCCCACAACAACAACAACAACAACAACAACAACAACAACAACAACAAAAAAAAAAAAAAAAAAAAAAAAAAAAAAAAAAAAAAAAAAAGGAAGAGAAATTGTAATATCAAGAGATGACATAACTGAAGGTTGTATTTTTCTCAGTTCATTTCCATTATGTTGGACTTGCCCTTCCTGACAAGGTCTGAAGAAGATGTAGTTTATGAGGGTGGTTCAAGTGTGATAAAGAAGCTGCAAGTTGAGGACATGAAGGTTTAGGTGCCCTTGAGGAGTGAATGGGCTCAAGTGCTCTGCAAGGATTGATGTTATTAAGTTGAATTATTATTATTAGCACTTGTACAACATAGGGAATGGGTGAGCAAGAGAAGAGAACAAAACTGCACATGAGCAAAAGTGAAATTAAAATGCAGTGCACAAAACATTGCAAATAAACTACTAACACTTTAAATTTGTAAATATATATCTAACATACGCTAAATTAAAAAAAAAAAAAAAGCTGAAGAAAACACAAGCATGTCAGATCAACTAGATACTTGTTTCAGACTTTGCCTTAAAATCTGATAAAAGTCAATCATGGTCCACCAAGTTATGCAGTAAACTGCCTCCTCACAAAAACCTCCTTAACCCATTGTAGCTGGGAGCTATTTTATGTGTCCCACTGAGCAGTGTTTCATTTGAGTCAACAGGCATTTGCTGACACAGGACAATTGTGGTGGCCATTTCATGGGGATGGATAATGATGCATCTAGATTTTTACGGAGACATGCATATTTCTGCATCTCCTATGTGTGTCTCTGAGTGAATAGGTGTGTGTATGTATGTATAAAATGTATGTGTTTGCTTGCAAGCACATAGGAGGAAATGCTTATATATGAAAGAACAGCTCTGCTTGGATTTCTTAAAGGATAAATAAACTCTATTAAATAGAAAACCCACTGCTTTTATCAGAACCACAATCACGAAAAACTTTAAGATAATGCATTATTACTCGATGTTTCCCACTGCTTTTTTTGCTCTGCAAATTGTGCTGTTTGGCCCATGGTTCATGTATTTTTGATTCCTTTTATCACTTATGTTTTGGATGAAGAAGAGGCAGATGGCTGGTTCTGTTGTTGACAATGGCTTTGATGAACCTTACTAGCATGTATACCAGAAGACAGTATCCAAATTACACATCAGGGGAGTGTAACAGTGGAGAGCATTTGTGGGGTAGCAATGAGAAGAGAAATCTGTGCAATCATTATGCAAGATTACCACGTATCTATTACTGAAATATGTCTAAATCTCCAAACCTGTCACCACCCTTAAACTTTTTCAGATTCTTGTAACTTCCAGAGTTTAGTTTGGACTTAAAGTCATACTAAAAATAGTTCCTATCTTCCTGTCTGGAATTGGCTCACATTTTGCAAAGTGTGTCCTCTCCCAACTCCTTGTGCACCCCTAGCCTCCTCACTGAGTCATGAGAGAACCAGAAAAGGCCTTGGCTCTGTGCAAAGCCTGCTCAGCCATAATAAAAACATCTCTATATTATTTCCAGCACAAATCCAAAATGCACCCCCATAACATCTCCAGTGGAGAAAATTTTCTCTACCCCAGCCAAAATCAGCACATTTTATCACTGGTAGAATGTAAGAAATTTTTGAGTGATGAACAAGTACTGATATCAATGATGTATTGGGCAAAATTATATCAGGTGTCTCATGTTTAGTCTAAGTGTTTATATAGCAAATATTCCTGTCAGCTTTCTCTTTACCAACCCTCATAGTGACTACTTAATAAGAACATAACTTGCAGAGTAATATCTCATCCATGTCACAGCTCATGTTCCCACAGTATCTTTGCTATGGTTTTCCAACAAAAATGCTGGTGCTTTATCTTTCCCAAACTTGTGTGCCAAAGAGCCAAAAGCTCTTTGAGGAATGTGCATGAGGAATATGTTTGAGGTAAAGACTCCCAAGGAGTTCGCGCTGCACCCTGGACTAACCAACAAGTGGGGAAAGACCAAGGGTTGTGCCCAGCACCTGATAATTCCACACCAACCACAGAGCTGACAGCCCTGCCTCTGTCAGGCCCTCCATACTATAATAAGGCCTGACAGTTTTAGAGCAGTATTCATTTCTACTGGTTAAATATGTCAGAAATCTAAAAGGCAATTGTCAAAAAAAAAAAAAAACAACCAAAAAACCCAAAAGAAAACAAAAACAAAACACAAAACAAAACCAAAAACAAAACCAACAAAACAAAACAAAACAAGTTATAAGAAAGCTACACTGCTTGAACTGACAGTGCCAGACAGGTTGAAAATCAGGGCAAGGGACAGACAAAAGATGGCACAGAGGATGAAGGTAAAAGAAACTGATACAACTCCCATTAAAGATAATTGAATATTAGTCCATGTTGTGTTTATCTTATTTAAACAAGGTAAAACTCTTCTGCAGGAAAAGATCACACTGAGGAAAATCAAAACCAGAAGACCAATTGTCCCCACTCACATTCTAAAGTTTGGGCGTCTGTTTATCACAGATCACTCTGTGCATACTCACGTCTTCATGAATTAATGTGGGTCTACATATGAAAATCAATGTTTCTTACACATATAAACACCACAGATCTGAATCAATTTCTCAAAGCCAAAGAGGGTTAAATATTTAAACAAGCTATGTATTGAAATGCATTTTTAATGCTGTGAAGTCATTCTGATGAAAGATTACTCAAGAGCCTTCATTACTGAGTTTAGAGAGTAATGTGGTATTATTGGAACAGATGGCACAGCTGTGTGCAGCCTCAGCCCCCGCCCGGCCCTCCCGGGGTAAATCCAAGTGCCACTCCTGTGCAAAGTCATCTGCCGTCAGCCAATGGCCTGAAAGGATGGATGGCTGCATCCAGCTCCCACATCCATGCACGGCAGCCAGGATGGGTGAAGTCTTTAAGAACAGTCTCCTTAAAGAGAGCGGTGCCTTCTGTCGCCCCTGGTTTCCTACGTGCAGTGTAAGGTGGGGAGGGGAAGGGGGAAGCAGTGCCCCGAGCACTGAGTGTGAACCCATTGTGCCGCTCTGTGACTTAATTGCTAGGATTATGTGGTATCATTATGTCAACTGCAATTGTCTCCGTTAATTTCAAGCTGACATCTCCCTCACCCCCCACCCCCATCCCGCCTTTCTTCCTTCCCTCCTCCTTGCTGAGTGAGTGTGGGTGTTGTGAGAGCGGCAAAGAGAGGGAAGAACCAACTGGACACAATTTGGTGGTTATTAATTAACGAAGACAAAGGAAGAAAACGGCAAGTGTGAAGTCGGGGTCTGTGCTGTGGCAGTCCATGAAAGGATTAGCTACATGGCTATTAACACTGTCACAGCTGTGGGGAAAAGGAGCCCTGCATCTCTGGAGGTGTTTCTGAAGCTTTTGCTTTCATGGAGTTTTCTGTTGCATACAGGTACAAAGAGTATCAGTCTGTGACACCAGACACGAGTCTATCTGGCTTCCAGATTTGCACAAGATCAGACACAGCACATTCCCTTTAGTCTGTATCTGCAATACTGCATACAAAGAGGGTGCACAAAGACTCAAAGCCTCTTTCCTGATTTTGCACTAATGTAAGTGGTTTCTATGAAAAGAAAAAAAATCTAGTCTATTTGTACATCTCTTTTTCCACCTAGTGAATAGTCAAAGTTTTCTTAATGGTTTCTTAAGCTGCTCAATAACATTCAGTTGTGCTGCACTACATTTTGGAAAAGATGCTAGAATCCAGACTAAAGGAGAGGTATTTTTGGGCAGCATCTGCTAGAGAATCATCAGCTTGCTGGACTCCATCAGAGAATACTCATGTAGATTTAAGTGTTTTTGTGAGCTGAAAGTATCTACCCGGGTGTTGAATATCCAGGATAGATTTGACATATTAAATTTCAGCTCCAAAAACAATAAGTAAAGATACAGAGCATTAAGTAATGTTCATTATGGTCTGTATTTCCTCCAAAATTCTCCTTTCTAATCTCAAAAATATCTCTCTCCTTAATTAAACTGTCTTTCTATTGCACAAGTGATCCTCTTTCTGAGTCCACGTGGTTTTTTTGTCTTGGTAAAAGTAGCAAAGATGGAATTCAATATTCAATTGGAAGATCACATTGATGACTTGTATAGCAAGGTTAGCTCTTCCTTACCCCTACTACAGAAAATTCATTTCACATGTGTTAGGACTCCATTTACTTTCTTTATAGACCCATGGATGCTTCAAAGTCAAGCTGTAATCAAGTAAAACAAGGAAGGCTTTGTTTTCCTTTGGAATTCACCAAATAAGTAAATTCCAGGCTTTTTGTAAAGTTTTGTTTTTTTAATCCTTCATCATCCAATCTCTGATCCAGTGTTATAACTATTACTTTAGTTTTTGAGGTCAGCTCACTTTTTGGATGATAAATTGTGGCTTTTCTGCTTTTGTGTTCTCTATAAATTGTGAATTACTTGGAAATTTCTTTTCCTTGCAAATGATTTGAAACATAATTGTCAAATGAAGCAGCAAACACAAAAACAATCCGTGCTCTTTTAAAATTCTTAAATTAAGATTTCTATATTATCAGACAAGTAAATAAAACATCAAATGAGGTCTATGGAGAGGATAATACATTAGAATAGGAAAAGGATTTGTCTAATTTAAATTCTTTGCTTGTCTAAGTGGTTGTAAATACTACCAGATTTATGAAACCAACACAGATATGCTCATGCCAGAAGTTTGGGTTGTCATATGAAATGTAACATGAATATTTCTGATAAGTACCTAAAAGTTGCCCTCAGATTTCTAGGTAATGTAGTTTAATTTTTTTCTTCTCCTAAGAAAGTTATGTTAACTCATTTCCCATTTGGAGCTGGCTAAGAATATATGAGCAGTTACTTGGCTCAGCTGACAAGCAATAACTCCTCAAACTGCCACCGCTCTATTGATCCCTAAACAATACTAGATGGCAGTGATTTTTAGGCAAGTAAAGTTTTAAGTGGGATTTATAAATTATAAATTTATGAATTATAAATTTATGAAAGGGCACAGAGGTGGCAAGGTAGATTTTGATTTTCAGGATGCTGCAGCTGTTAATATTTGATCTCAGGAAGAATAGAAAATAGAAATTATTTATCTAAGGAATTTTTCAAACTCTTTAGAATGTGGGAATCTGCAAAGTGGATTAGACAAAAGAGATGTCTAGTCCTGCTTCAGTCAAAATCTAACAGCTCCTGTTCTGATAACTTTTCAGCCCTGTTTGGGGAGTTGACCAAAGAGATGCAAACATGAGAAATGTTACAGGTAAATTTAAAATAAGAACCATTGCAAAAATGTACTTTTTTTTTTCCACTTGTTTTATTTACTTTTAAATCAATGGCATTTCTTAGAAATTGGAAGGACTTAAAGGAAGTTAAAGAAAATGGGGAGATTCAAGCTAAGATACAACACTCAGTTGTGATGATCATCAGACATTTTAATGGCCTTAAGAATTGCTGCAATTTGTGTTAAACTGAACTGCCAGACAGATATGGAAACCAGTTTTAAAAGTTCTGCTTTTCTAGAAGAACAATTTATTAAAGGGCAAGATACCACTCTAAATGGATGTTTAATGGGAGGTGAAACATCTTTGAAAAGTCATGCAGCTCTCTACCACAATCTACATGTTTTACCCTCAAATGTATTGCTAGTTTTTCTCATTTCTCCTGCCTAGTCTCATGAAAAAAAAAAAAAAAAAAAAAAAGGCACAAAAGAAAAGACCATGGCTCCATGGCTTGCTGGGTAAAATCTTTCACAGTTGCTGATTGGCTCTGAGCCAAATCTGACCTTAAAGCTCCCCACTGCAGTGGCTTGATCCTAGAAAATTACATATTATCTTGGTTACTGCAGTGTGTTAATGTGTTTACACAGATTCTCTACCTGTGGTAGTTTATGTCTTTTAAGTTTTGAGTAGGGGTACTGCCCATGGAGACCTACCCCCACATCTATAGAACTGCTTCAAACCACCTTTCATTTCCACAAGTGCTCTCTTCAGTTTTCTACTTTATTTATATGGCTTCCATCCCATTTACAGGGCTTAAAGCATTAGTATAAAGAAGCTGGCAAACAGAAAACCTTTTTGGCTGGAAAGGTAATGGAATTCTGTTCAGTTATTTTAGCAGAAGTAGAGGATGATTAGCACTAATTACAGCTTGTGACATTGAGAGAAATTTGGAGTAAAAATACAAAATGCCCTTTAAAAATAACTATTACAGTAACAATGTTACATAGTCTTGTAGCAAACAAACAAACAAAAGCTTTCCACTTGCTGGATTAGATTTTTTGTTTAATTTTATTTCATAATGTATTTGAACTTCATGGAAACTCTTTCATTTTTGACAGTGTTTTGTGAGTAGAATATTCAGCTTCTTTTTCCTGTTTGTTCCCACTTTCAGAGGGAATTGAACAGCTTTGTGCAGACAGCAGCAAAAAACACAGAAGTGCTAAACCCTGCAACCATTCTTACTTAGTTATTTAGGAAGGAACTAAAAGTAAAATAGTTAATTTTCCTAATATTTACCAAGGGAGGTACTCAATCATGTATCTATTACCCAGACACCCATGTAAGACACTTTATTGTATTACTTCTCTATGTGATATTGGTAGCATTCTCCTAAACTGAAAAATACTTAATCTATCGTCAGAGGAGCAGACACCAGCCTTTAAACAGCCAATGCATCCCTGTTCACAGAACAGGCATCTGAGCACCTACAGGTGAGCAACAGACAGTGTCCAAAATTGCTCCAGAAATGCTACAACAGAAGTTTATGATTAACTCATGAGAAAGTTCTGACCACACTCTCAAAAGTTCTGTGAACAGCAACCATCCAGGACAACAGCTGAACTTCATTAAGACAGAGCTGTTAAACAGGAGGTGCCCTAATGGAATGAAGTTGAAGCTGTCCTTCTCTGTGGAAGGAACAGAACTGTTTCACAAAGGCTAGAAATTTCTCATTTCTCAAGGATATTTATAGCTGGAATTCATGCACTTTGAAATCAGTGCTTTAGAAATATATGCGTATTGTTTTCTAACATGCCATTAAGCCTTTTTAAAACAGTATGATCAGTTCAGGTGTCTCAATTTCATTGGAAGCTGATGACAAAACCTATCTCTTCAACTTATCTTCAGTTTTATTCATAATAAAATTTCAATCTTTTCACCAGCTATGTATTTTTTCCTACTATACATTCCCCTCCCCTCTAATATCTTACTTGCTTCCCTTCCTTTCTCCTGTAATAGAATATCAGCTGTTCAAGGCTGCTTTTTTCTTTCTTTTTCTTTTTTTTTCTTATTTTCTTTTTTTTTTTTTCTTCCTAATCAATGATTCTCAGGTGCTAGGACCCTGAAGCAATAGTTTTGGTACATGGGGCAAACAGATTTTTTTGCAAGTGAGGCCCTGAGTAATTCCAAGAAAACATTCCTGCAGGTGAAACTGAGAAGTGTCACTTGTGCTAGAGACAGAATATCTACAGCAGTGACTCTCAGCTTTGGAGAACTGGAGTGCCGCTTCATCACTGAATAGAGCCACATGTAAATTATCCTTCTACTGAATTATGCTGTTTCTCATTTTTGAGTTACTATCAGAAAACACTGTATGGTGATTTAACATCTTGTTAGGTCCAGGGGGAAAAAAATCTATAGTAGGAAAATAAGAAAATGATGGGTTTATCCCAGGTATTTATTTAGCATGTGCAATCAGTCAACATTTCATTTTCCAGTTTGAATTTCCAAGCCTTTCCCTTCCTTTTTTTAGAAGACTTCTTCAAATTCCTTTTAAGCTGGTGGAAAGTTCCTGCTAATATGCACAAATTTTGGAAAGTGCACTAAAAGAGTTAAAAGAGCATAAAAGATTGTGAACCTTACTCTGAATATCTAATTACTGTTTTGTTTTTAGCCCAATGATTTTCCTCATGCTGTGTCAGATGCCTTTCTTGCTTTTTGTCCTACGGCACTGCTGCTTCCATGGTCATGCTGTCTTGAGTGATACTGAGTGAGTTTTTATCTCTTATCATTGAACCCTCTGGACAATTTCAATCAAATGTGATAGAAAATGCAGAAGTCTGAGGAATAAGCCAAGTCCTACCAATGCAATGAGGAAAGACAACAAATTCAATTTTTCTTTTTCTTAGCTATTGAAAGAAGGAGATAATATACTCCATATAAATCTGAGAGACAATGAAGGAGAAGTAGATATCATGACACCTGAAATAAAAAACAAAACAATTTCAATATTACCCCTCATCTGATATCCATAAACCCATTTATGGAATAGAAAATCATACACAACTGGCCATCTCTCAAACTTCTGCTCACAGAACATGTTCTTTGTGAGCCAGCTTTCACAGAAGATACTTTTTACCACCCATCATAAAAACAAAATATAAATGTAGTAGATGAGACAGTCCTTTTGGGTCAGAGGGTGAAACTAACTTTTGTTTGGACTGAAAATGAAAGAACTATCAAGTCAGTTATATAGTCCAAAGAGAAGAAAAAGTGAGTCAGTATGAAAGGTCTGTTAGTCTTTCCCATTGGAGAGGAACAAGATCAGGAGGTTGAGAAGTGCCTGTAATGGGTTTTGGCCTGACACTGAGATCAAACCCACCTCATGGACTTTTGGTTTTAAATTTAGATATGCAGACAAGGATACAGGTTCTCCATGTAGAGAATAAAAGAAGGTTTGCCTAAAAAGAAAAGGTGTATTTTTTATTTTTTTGTGTGAGTGGTCTTCCACTTAAGGTAGCTTGTAGTATCACTTGGGACCGAAGGGTATTGCAGTCCCTAGGTTGAAGTAAAGGAACCGTGAATGTTTCCAGATTGACCTAAATTCCCTGCTCTGTCCACATACAGATTTTAAGACAGTTAATGTGTTACAATTCACAGTAGAAAGACTTAGTGAAAAACATAAACAGTAGGAATTCAAGACATCAAATTTCATTTAAGTTACATGATTTATTTTGAGGAGGAGAAACAAATGGAAATCTTGACTGTTTTCACCTGGTGGCTCATAGGAAGGAAGAACAAATAACAGTGCACTGTAAATTTTTTGAACAGTTGAATACTTCTATAGATGAAAAGAAAAAAAAGAAAAAAAAATCACAATTCCTAGTCTAAAGAGCTTAAAGTAATCTGATCTAACTTCAAGTACCAAAGTGAAACACTTCCAGGTGTAATCAGGTTTTCCCCAGTAGCTGGAGGAGAAATACAGAGACTTATCAAGGATGGTTATGGTGGATGGAAAATATGTTTGCTCAACATTCAGCATGTGGATTTGATATATCTGCTGAATAAGCTGATGAGCCAACTTTTAACAAACTTCTGCTCTTTCTAAGGATATTTAAAGCCAACTGACTCTGCTCCCTTTGCAGCCAGTGCAGTCTGAAAAGACCCTTTCCCCTAAGGTGATGAAGTAATTTTCAGAATCACCCATTCTAAAATCTGGGCCTCCCTGCTTCCTAATAATAGGTTACATTCCTACTTTCTCTAAGTACACTTTTATATTCCATAATATATAAGGTATATTTGTAGATATATGTACATGCAAATACATGTATATATGCACATATTTACCTGTGTGTGCTGTTCATTTGTGAATTAAGGTTCCAAAGTATTTTTTTAATGTTCTGTATTATGAAAACCTATTCAAAAATTATGTTCTTGCCCAAAAGCACACCAGTTTTAAGAGGATGTCTCAATTTCATTTAATTAAATGAATTAATTTCATTCATAAAGACCTAGCTTATTTTGAAGATAACTTGTTGACTTTATAGTGCTCTTATTTCTTGGAAAAAAAAATTTCTGAGATCAGATTGAATTCTTAGAAGTTTAAATATTAGATGATCAGAATTATCATCATCCATATTCTCTTACACTTTACAAAACGACATCAAATTACTGTAGGTCTATTTTCATAAAACAATTTTATTTGATATTAGCTATATTACCTTCCTTTAATTCTGTTTTAATTAAATCTAATATTAGCCATTTTATTGTTTGCCTTAGGTTAACTTTAAACTGACAAAAGGACATTTATCAGAGTCATCTCATTTTCTTTTCTAAGTGTTTCTGTACCTTGAATTTTTCCTGATCTTTGGTGATTTTTCTGTGCCACAAGACTTCCTGTTATCCATTACATTCCAGACAAAACTTCGCCCAACTTTTTTAAAACCTTTTTATATTGAGATTTTGGGGTTTGTCTTCCTTGTTTATTTTCTTTATAATTAGTTTTTGAAAGCAAAGTATTTCAGTTCCATCACCTAGTGACCTGTAAACAACTTCTAACTTTTCTTTAACTACATAGCAGAAGCACACTGATTGCTAGGTATTAGTCAATTAAAACTTCTCTTTCTTTTCTTTTTTTTTTTCCTATAAGACAAGTGGTCATTATTCACTCTTGTCCAGTGTATTCATATTCAAAAGGTTATATCAACTCATTTTAATATTCCAGTCATGTAACTCTTCACACCAGGTTTCAGTAGTACCAACCAGGTCAAATTTATGCTCATAAATGAGCAATTCCAATTCCCTCTATTTATTAACCAGACTCCAAGCAGTGGTGTACATGCAATTAAGTAATTTCTTATCCTCATGTCCTTCCTTTCCATCCTCATGTATTTATTAATTTGGTTCTCAACATTCTGATTTTGTTCTGAGTACGTTTGTTACTATTTTTCACCCCTTTTCTTTCTCAGTTTAATACCTGTCCAACTATAATTATTGAAAGTTATTTCTTTGTGCTAATTAAATTTTAATCAGAATAAACTAACTGGCCAAAACAAAAACTTTACAGGATTATGTACAAGTTTCAATTTAACTCTCATCTACAAAGATTCATTTCCAATTTCTTATCAGAAGAATAAGTTTCTTCTGATTTCTTATCAGAAGAATAAGTTTAGGATAGCCATTAGATAGGACATAAATACAGTCTTGAATACAATTTCCCATGAGAGTACTTTTTTTGTTTGTTTGTATCTCCTAAGTAACCAACTTTCAGTCTTTCTTATTATGGGTTTTCTATCTGGCATGTTTGCTTGCATATGTGTTTAATTCTGGATGAATTAATTAAGTAATGATTTAAAGTATGGTTTGATAAGTTATATGATACAAGGAAAACATTTGAGCCAATACAGTTTTGGGAGATTTTTGGCAGATGTCACTCATGGCCTTAACTTATTTAAATGCACACAGAAACAAATATGAAAATTTTGGTAAAATATAGCATGGAGAAGTGGTGGTTTTTTGGGTTTTTTTTGTTTTTTGGTGGGTTTTTTTGGTGGGTTTTTGTTTTGTTTTGTTTTGTTTTGGTTTGGTTTGTTTTTTTTGGGTTTTTTTTGTGGTTTGTTTTGTTTTGTTTTGTTTTTGTTTTTTGGTGGGTTTTTTTTGGTGGTGTGGGTTTTTTGTTTGTTTTTGGTTTTTTGGGGTTTGTTTTGTTTTGTTTTGTTTTTTGTTTTGGTTTTGGTTTTGGTTTTTTTTTGTTTGTTTTTTGTATGGACATTTAGTCTTACAGGGAAACAATTTTGCCCTTTGGTCTTTTCTAGCTAGCTTGCTTGTCCAGAAGCTTTTTTATTTAGTAATTTTTGAAAGAGAAGTCATCCAAAGTTTAAGAGCTTTGACTTAACACAGCATACCCTGAAAATTTCTTCTTGAAGTGAATCAAAAGTGATTCAAAATTTAGAAGGAACACATTTTTACTGTTTTCACTTTCAGAATTTTACCTTGCATGTGTTCTCCATTTACAAGAAGTGATTTCTAAGAAAATTAGATGTGTAGTCTTCTGCTCTAGTCTTCTTTTGAGATCCCTAAAATCTTCTACATGCACTGCAATCAAGAATATACACCATCACCTAAAATACCTTTTGCATGATAACTTTAGAGTTTTCCACAAGCTTTATCCATGGCTCTAGAGCCATGGATAGTCTTGTACGCTTCAGGGTATCTTATCCTTTGCATTTCTGAAAACACTTTTTAATCCATGTGGTAAAGAAATATCTCACAAATGTTGTCTGACTAATTCAGTTCCACTGTTTCTCTGGGACTTGCATCATTACCAACAACTCTACATTTTATTTCCATATTTCCAGTTTGTTGTTGAATTGTGTCATCAGACTGTTTTCCTGCTTTTCCATGTCGAAGATCTAGTGAGAGCAGAAAGGTATTTTTCCTTTTAACAGTATATCTGCCCACAAATGTATCTCTAATCCTAGGGAATTGTTATTCAGCGTCTTGTTTATGCTGGCCACTAACTGCTCACTTCCCACTCCAATACTTTCTTTGTCCTTTTGTTGTTGTTGTTAGTTTTCTTTTTCTTCACTGATTTTTCCTTCTTGGAATCAAAAAATAGTCCTGGCTTGCCCAAGAATTTTTTCACTTTATGGTTCTTGACTGAAAAGCTCTGGTTTTTATTCTTCTGGTGCAAAATCTCTTTGTTTTGAACAGAGTTCAAGTAAAAAAGGTCTTTATGCTTTTGAGAATAAAATCAATAAATAACTTCACTGTTCAACTAATATCTCACCACAAGGCAACATAATTGTCTTGGGTTGAATCCAAACCAAGACAATAATATTATGTATAACATAACTGAAAAAAATCACAGCTTTTTGCCAAATCTGCTGTTTGATTCCTTGCAAATTCCCTTCACAACTGGCTTATCCAGTTACAGTCAGGCTAGATAAAACTATTTTATAAATAGTACAAAATTAATAAATGTTTGATAGCAAAAGAAATAGTACTGGGACCAGCATTCTGAAAAAACACCTCTTTTACATGTCTCTGTCCATTTCACATCATGGCAATATGCCTATAAAATATCCTGAACTGCAAAGAAATCACAACCAATATAGTTCTTGGTTACAACTAATAAAGCAAAATATCTTCTAGGTTAATATTTGTTTGCAATATTGTATTTTCTGCAGAAAATGAAGCTGATTAAAGAAATATACACCACTGGGAAAAAGTTGCTGCTACAGTTAAGAAAATGTGATTTTTTGGTTAGGGAGCAGGGAAGAGAATAGCTGCTTTTCATGTACTGAAAACCTTTAAAGTCCTGTGTACTTTTGGTCTCATCCAAATGTAATTTGAGAAGCTCACTTTTAATCTAGTTTGGGCTCTGATGATAACAGCTTTAATTTATACAATCAGAGACATTGCTGAGTGACTTTGCCTTCCCCTACATCAAAGGTAATTATTATTTTTATAGTTCAATTAGCAAACATTACATTTCTGTTTTCCTTGCAAAGATGGCACCACCTAATTTAGCAATAACATACATATCCCTGATGCCCTCTCAGGGACATGATGTAATTATAATAGACTCCTCTGGACCTATTGATTCCTGGGAGCAAGATTCCTTCCAATTTGCACCTTTCAACCCTTTTCTTTAAACCTACACTAATAGGGCAATTTGCTAGTTGTAGATCATAGTCTGCATTTAAAGAAAAAGAAATCTATTCAGCATTTTCCTCCAGAACGATGCTTTTATTACCTTTTTTTTTATCTTAATGACTTGAAAGAGAATAGATAGGTCAGTTTCTTTGTACATAGATCCAAGGAAGAGATATTTTTCCTGTATTGTAATAATTATTTTTTCTAAGGTTTCCAAAAATGTTTGTGTCCTGTCCTCAGATGGAAGCAGTAACCCCTCCCTAAATGGCTCCTCAAAGTAGAAAAAGAAGGACTGTTGCACTAGGACAGCTCTAAGGAGATTTATCCAGTGACTTTAAGACAGAAATCAGAATTTCTGATTTATTTACAGATGTTAGACATTGGGTCACCCATTTCTCAAGTGGTCTTTCTAGTCCCTCATGCAGGTGAACATCAGTCACTCTATGTGATGTTACAGACTCCTAAAATGGAATACTCTAATTTTATCTTATGTATTCTTAGGCCTCAGTACAGGATGCTTTGTTGCTCTGTCATCCCTGAAGAGTGAGATGTAAGAGAGAGGTGGTAGTAGATGTCAGTCAAATTTTAGATGGATTGAAGGTACCCCTCAAGAAATAGCACCTCTCTCCTCTGACTGCAGACTAGGCTAACTAGATTGAAACTGTGAAAAAGACCCTTACAGCAAAGAATAAAACAGCTGGTATCATTTCCTTGGTTATTAGAGTAATCATCTGCAACATGATTTTTTTTCCCCTTGATCTGATTTAATCATGAATGGGTTTTTACCTTATCTTTCATAACATAATACCAAAACTATTTTATTATGAAGTGGCATCTTTTCTGTAATTTGAGCTTTGCCCATCAATCCCACTGAGGACTTGAGAAGTTTGTTGTAATGAAGGTATAGTCGAAATAAATATGTCTCTGCAGGAAATTTATGAGTCTAACAAAACATTTTCTCATTAAAGAATCTGTTTGCAACTAGGAGCAATGGAGGGAGACAATACCAAACTAAAAGTCTGAAGCACTTTCTTAGGAGGCTATTCTCTGTTCTGCAAGAACTGTTTGTAATTTATGGTTGCTTTAGGTACTCTGTATAGTATCTTGTATTTCCAGGCTCCTGAGATGGTGGGAAATCCTGAGAAATGCTGACAGGTTGCTTCCTGAGGGTCACAGAGGCTATTTCTTCATATTTTTCCTAACACCAGTTCAGCCAAAGTGTGTGTTATGCTTCCCTTTGGCATGGCATTAGCAAGATACCCTGGTGTTATCTGAGACACCCCATCACCTTGATTGTGCCTTAAACTTTAGACTCTGGCTAAATGTGCTTAAGTAAGTCTTGGTCACGTTCCACTAGAGCATGTTTGCATTGATTATGCACAATTATATCCTTGCATCATGGCAATTCACCTGTGCACACTAGCCCCTACCAGAGTGATTTATTACTAGCTAAATTGTTGCTAGCAGAAACCTGTTTATCACTGTCACATGTGCAAGCAGCAGATATGAGTATCTGTATGATCAGCCTGTGTGTGTGAGTGTAGGTGTGCATGTGTGCACGTGTGAAGGTGTGGGACTTGGGGGTGAATGAAGGCATGAAAACTCACGGACATTTTTGATTAACCCTGTCAAACCCACCCCCTATCCCCTAACACCTGTTCTTGTTGTCCAGTTTCATGCACAAATATCAGTGGTTATAAAAATCTTTGTTGATTCTGATGTAACTTTATTGATCCCTTTCAACCTTCGTCCATATGTCACTGAAGAGGTTCTTAGGGAAACAAGAACATTAATAAACACCCTAGTTAATTAAAGACATTGGAAGCCTTCAGAAATGATGGAAGGACCTTGGAAAATAGGGACATTTTGACTTTCAGGAAACACGCTTCCTCTAGGTTCTTCTGGCACTTTTCTCTTTCAGATTTTAATGGGATTGGACATCTCAGAGTATTGTTTTATTCCCTAGAGAAAATGATCCTTTACTGCTTTGTGTCCCTTACTGCTCTTGCGTTAGCAAACAAAAGGGTGAAAAATGACACAGCAATGATTTGTTTCATATCAAATATTAAACAAAGATATTACATAAAACATTAAAGGTATTGCTGCCTTAACATTTAATGAGCCAGATCTTCAGCTGAAATCTGGAATCACAGAATCATAGCAGAATTTGAGCTGGAAGGGATCTTAAAAATAATCTAATTCCTGAACTACAACCAACTGCAGAGAACAGGAGTTTGGATGTGTTGTTTCTTATCTTTATCTTCTTTTGCTTCACCAGCAAACAACCTCCTAAAATTTTGTGTTTAGGGTATCCTAGCTGTTTCACTTTCTGATGTGATCCTAGCTTGTCAGTGATCCTCAGTGGAATTGGTAGTCTCAGACCAGTGAGCACAACACTAAAATCACACATATGGTACAACCTGGTAACTGAGTGTGGAGGGTCTGCCCTCCTAATCTGAGAAAAGACCCCTGAACTGTTTTGCTACATGAAAATAAAATGTGCAGCTATGTGATAAAGAAACCCTTCAGGGCAGGGAGTGAGGCTGTTGCTTTGACCTATAATTTTTCAATGACTAGAACCAAATATGCTGTTTGGGTAGAACAAAGTAATGATCAGGATCTAGATCAGACCTTCTTGAAATCTGTGGGCAGTCTGGATCAACTTGATCTGTTTCTGTTTGATAAACATGTCCCCACAGTACACATGGCAATGGCTTGAAGTAAATAAATACATTTAATGTACATGCAAAGGAGATCAAGTGTATGCAAATGGCCTAGTCCTCTACCCCTCTAATCCTAATCCTCTGCTGCTAGAGTGAAATGTAGAGCTTTAATTGTTCCAAGTCTGAAATGAACGTGTCACATCCATTTTGTTCCAAAAGTAATTGCCTTTTAACTGGTTTTAATGGACATACTGACAAACTATGCTGCCAAATTCTTATCGCTCCAGAACCAATGAAGATTTTTGAAAAACTGAGTTTTATGAGATTTGGAAAAATTATCCAACATCCAAGTGAGAAGGTCAATAGCTAGTTTGATACTGTTACAGATAGTTTTAAAATCAGTTTATGAGTATTTTTTAATAGTGAGGTTTTTTTGTTGGTGGTTGGGATTTTCTGAGGGGGGATAGTAGAGGGGGAGCGTTTGTTTTTGTTTTGGTTCGAGTTTTGCTGATGTTGCTTGTTGTTGCTGTTGTTGTTGTTGCTCAACATGTTTTTTTCAAAGGTCGAGGGAATCGTCAAATATTGGGCAATTGAGAATGGTGGATTTGTTCTGAGGGCTGTATAAGTCATGATTTGTAAGCTGGGCACTGTTTTCAATTGTCCATATGCATATCTTAAAGAAGATTACAGGAACTTTATTTCTGGAAATTCTTTAAGAAAGTAACTTCTCTGCCAATGGACAGAAAAGAAAAATTCCCAAGCTTGTTGTCTAACCATATAGGAAGAAAGGTATTTGAAACCATCCAAGAGTAGATTCTGCTTGGCAACATTTAGCCCTCCGTTGGACAGAGAGGATCTTTTCCTGATCCAGAGGACTTCAAAGAAACTTAAACCAGTTGAAAATTAGGCAATCTTAGATATCTAACTTATGCATATCAGGTTCCATTACAGACCACTGCAGACAGATAACTTGCTTTTATTTGATTCTTGAGGGAAGTAATTCTCACAACTTTAATCTTTTTATCTTAAGAACTTATTTTGAAATTGCTTTGTTCTTGGCATAAAGGAGCTCAGATTGGCCAGCCTTTCAGCTGAGTTTGCAATAGCCATGTTCTTACTTAAGAATTAATATTGACTGGCTAAGGACAGATGATTTATTGTGTAATTCTGTAATTATTTCTTTTTTTCTGCATTGGATAATTTGTGCTAAGGAATTAGAAAGATGCTGCATTAGCAGCGAATGGGTTATTGTGTTAACAAAAAAAAGAAAAAAAAAAAGTTACAAAAAATATTCAAAAGCCCTCAAAGAAGGAAATAGATAACTTCCATGCTTCAGAAAGGGCTATATCCCAATAAACAAACTGTGAAAAATATGTCATTGAATATATATATATATTTATATATATATGTTTGTCTAAATGAATTATTTAACCTAATTTAACTTTGGTTGAAAATAAAATATTTTGTTAGCAACATTCCAATGCAGATTTCAAGACTTTAAAGTTTTCATGTTTTAGATTCCTATCTTTTATTATTTTTTGGAGAATCACAGAGTCGTTAAGGTTGGAAAAGGTCTCCAAGTCCAACCTTTGACTGAATAGCCCCATGCCCACTAAACCCCATTATCTAGGCCCCATTAAAGACTCTGCCATGAAGTCCAGTCCTGAAGACACAATATGGTCTTCCCTACCCTCACAGAAGCTCCTGAACAGCAAGTTCATTGAGTGGTCAGTTATCAGTGTAAGCTCTATAGTTCAAATGCAAACATGTAGTGCCATAGCTCCAATCTAGCTGCAACATCAGAATGGGGCCTTTTGAACACTTGTTTATTCTGGAGTATCAGTGGAGCGTCTAAAATGTCACTAGCCATGCAGAGTGTTTCAACTATACTCCCGCAACTAAGTGCCCAATAACAACACTGAGAGCTTGAACACCTTTGTCACAGGAGTCACACAGATTTGAATCTGGTGATAAGTTAAACACTTGGCTTATTCAAGTTTTCTCCTTGTCTTTCAGGCCATGTTGTGGGCTGTAAACTGCCATTTTCTCATTTTCTCTTTTAAGAGAAGTTAACTATTTCTAGCCAGGGCTGTAACTTAAAATTTGTCTTCATGATAACCTTTGATATGTAAATGATAATTCAGTGAGAGAATAAACTCTTTTTTCTGGCATGATTTTTAACAGTGCAAAGCTGGTTTATTGCATTCTTGCAGACTGACGATCATATTAGAAGACGAATACTAAATGAAATTAAAAAAAATACTAAATGATGATTTCATTATCCTATAGCTTGCAATAATTTCCTGGCACAGAAGATATTGAACATATTTATTTAGAAAAAGTAGCTATCTTTTCTGGGAGTGGATAGATGAAGTGTCTTTCTAATTTTTGGTACATTCTTTAATCTTGTCTCTGTTTTGTCTTGCAGTAAGAGTATCCATATAAGTTCCCTCCTATATCACAGGAATGCCAGCCTGTAAGATGCCAGTAAAGGTTTCAACAGTAAAGTGATTAAATTAAAGTTGTTTAATTTAAAGTGTTATTATCTAGACTCAGGACAGAGAGAGAATGGGCTCTGTTGATGCAGTGTGGATGTGGAGTTTTATAGCATCAGTGTATAGAGGGAGTGATATAAGGAGGCCATTACTTACTTTGGGAAGGACAATCTTTTGCCAGTAATAGCTGTTACTCAGGAAACAGACACCACCTGCCTTGAAACTGTGATAAAAAATTTGTTGGACTCCAGCTCTTAGAGGTAGTGGGCTGTAAAATATCAGTAAATCAAATTATTAACATTCTATTACTAACCAGAAACATTTAAGAATTTGTCTGAAGATAGCAAGGTATCCAGAAAATGTGAGGAAGAGTTAAGCTCTAAATAACAGAAGATTAACTTAAAATAGAAGAAACTCAAGATAACATTTGTCATCAGGAATCTGGAATAGAAGGAAAATACCATATCTGATTGCTTTAGCCACAATTTATGAGGCATCCTGCCAAAAAAACTTTCAAAAAGCAGCAGGAGAAAAGAAAAATCAGCCAAGGTAAATGCAATTTGGAGATTTTCCTGCATTTCTGCAGGATTGTTCTACTTTCTAATTATCTGTAGAGAAATATTTCATTACTTGAACAGAGCTGATTATTGACTTGCTCCAAAGTCAATCAAAAGTCAACAGAAAGATAGAGTGAAATTTTTCTCTATCCATCAGGACTAGAAAAACTGATCTCTTTTCATATGTTGATTATATTTCCTGAGCATTCTTCATGTGTTAATTGATTTTCCTTGCAAAAAGCTTAGATCCCCCACGGTTGAAAACTAAAAAACACATTAACTTGTTCAGAATATGACAAAACCCAGAACAACTTTGGCAGAGCCAAAACAGCCAGAGTTTCCTTTTTACTTTTGTCTTTTTTTTTTTTTTTTCCCGTTTAACCTAATTGAATGAAACATATTTGTGTTGCAGTTGGAAAGCATGTCCAACCATTGCACCTCAGCTGAATCAATCATGAATCCCTTGAAATCTCATTGTTGTGAACGTCTGCATATATTTTGAGTTTCAAGTATACGTTGCCATAGTTTTGGAGTGGTGTCCCTGGTACAAAGACAAAGGGACAGCATTTTCAGTGCTGTTCATTAAATACCATTGTACGCCACAGCCGTGTGTTCGGTGGGGAGAGCTTCCAGCAGAACAGGCTGGCTTTGGAAGTGGAACCACTTTTCTTGTCCCGTTTGTGGAGGACAAGTGGCACTGTGCCCCGCTAAAGTCAGTGGATGGAAGTGCAAGGGGTGGCGTTCTCTCTCTGCTTCTCCCAAGAGAGGCTCTTGGCTCTCACCCTGAGAAATTGTGCTTCACAAGTGGGCACAGCGATCTGAGGTCACTGTAGCCTGGGAAGCTGGGTTTTCTTTAACAATCCCTACTTGTGGGCTCGGAGAGGGACAGCTTGTGGTGCCACCACCACCGGCTGCCACGGGCACTGCTGGGGAGCCCTTCCCCTTTTCCAGCCGCCAGGGCATTCCTTGCAGGTTTCGCTGGCCACAGCCCCATGGATGCACACCGGCACCTCAGCAAATCCTTTCAAACAAAATAGCTTTGGGCTTTGTTTTGCCCAGTTCCCCATTGTTTTGTCTGTCTGGAAAAGAGCATTAAGCCAAAGAGGTTTATTTGCTGCAGTCCTTTCTTTGTTGTCCTGGGCTACAAGGAGCTGCCTGTGAGTGGCAGTCACTCTGTCTTAGTTCCAGAGTGACAACTGGCTTTTGTTTGGCAAGCCATTCTCCCTTTTGTAAAATACTCTTTTTACTGGTGTGTTTATTGTTTTTTTCTTTTTGTTAGTCAAATCGTAGTTCTAATGTTTTTTTAACTTCTCATACTTTTTCATTTTTTTACCCAGTCCTAACCTTTTCCTCACTCTAAAAGTATTAGAAATGGTTCCTCCAAATAGTTAACAATGATTAAAGAATTAGTATTGACACATGCTTTTTAAGCTAAATAATGTCAATACATATAAAATGAAAGAGAACATGCACAAATGGTGTGTCTAACACAATACAGAAAGTTTTTGAAAAGAGAATACACAAAATATCTATCTCCTTCACAAGTTGTATTCTTTATTACTGAGGTAGAGAGTAGCCACAGTCTAGATTACTTACACTGGAGAAGACAAAGGGAGAATAGAGGCTTCCAAATTTGAAAAGAGATAATTCATTGTGTATTTAATTTGTCAAAAAATATAGTTATTGACTGTTTCATTTTAGCATTTTGTCATCTTTATTTAATCTGTAGGGGGTATACAGTTTAAAGTAAAACATGCTCATTTATTTCTTTATTTGTGAATGGAAATATCCTGAACCAGAAAATAACCTGACAAATATCAGACTAAAGAACAGAGTGACATTTCTTAAGCCAATATTATAATACAAAGTCATGGATCAGAGACCAATAGGCTAGAGAACTCCTCAGGTAAGTGTTCCAGACATAACTAGACACTCTTCATAATTATGAGAATGTTTATTGTTCCTAGAAGTAACATTACAGGCAAGATCATGAACCTATGATTCATTTTACTTCATTGACAAGCAATATCTCACTCTTCTCTTTATTTCTTTTGTGCTTATTTTCCTGCTTTCCTGCTTTCTTCCTTTCTCTTTTCTTTGTCTCTTTTTTCTCTCCTTCCTGCCTTCCTTCCTGCCTTCTGCCTTCCCACCTTCCCGCCTTCCTTCCTGCCTTCCTTCCTGCCTGTCTGCCTGCCTGCCTTCTTCCTGCTTTCCTGCCTGCCTTCCTTCTTGCCTTCCTTCCTGCCTTCTGCGCTTTCCTTCCACACTTTCCGCCCCTTCCTTCCTTCCCCCACTTTAATTCTTTGAAACTGACCTAAAGAATTGTAATGAATCCTCTCTAATGACATATTATGACTATGAAATTTTTTGAAGTGGTACGACTTTTTTGCCAGAAAAGCAGATCTCTAGCAAGTTACCTTTCAAACTGTAAATTTGTTAAAATCTAGGCTTATAATCTGTCTAAACTGCTTTTTATTACATATTTATGTCATGGTTTCACTCTATCCAGACATCTAGATCCACAGAGTCATTTGCTCACTCTCCCACAAGCAGATTACAGGAGAAAATCGGAAAGTAAAAGCTGGAAAACTCGTTAGTAAAGATAAAAACAGTTTATTATGGAAAGCAAAAGACACACACTCAAGAAATTAATTCACTCTTCCCGTGGGCAGGCAAGTGTACAGTCATGTCCAGGAGAGCAGGTCACCATCATACTTGAAAGACAAACTTCACCACCTCAAATGTTTCTTCCTCTTCCCTCTTCCCCTCCCTTTCTGTACTGAGCATGATGTCACATGATCTGGAACATTCCTTTGATCATTTGGGGTCACCTGTCATGGCTGTGTCTCCCCAAACACCAAACACCCCCAGTCTCCACCCTAACCTGACAGTACAAAACAGAAAAATCCTTGTCTGTGTAACCCTGCTAAGAAATATCTCTATGTTATCCATGCTTTGATCAGCAAAAATCCAAAACACAGCCCCATACCAGCCACTGGGAAGAAAATGAACTCTATCTCAGGCAAAACTAGAATAATTCAATAAGGACAGGAAAGGAGTTTCACTGCACTGCGAAAGCCTCATAGCTGCCAAATTAGAAATAAAAGATTTTTCAGTAGTAAATCCAGCTACGTAACCTCTCAGCTGAGTAGTTTCCAGTGGAGGACAGCATACATTTGAGTGATGGTTTTTTCCACTTATGTATTGGGTTGAATAAAAGAGTAATTCATTGAATCTTATTGAAGATAAGTAGATGTTGCTTTGGCTTCTTGAAAGGAAGTCCAGATCCAGAAAAAGTACAAAGAGAATAGCAGAGCTAATGATGGCAAGACTAAAATTAATAACATATGAAAAAAATGAGCAATGTGCTAACCTGCTAAGATTCTGTTTGAATAAGAGTTTTAATATTGAGTGAATGTATATATCAATTCTTGTCAGCCCTCTTATTCCCCCTTGCCTAAGTTTAAAGGAAGATAACATAGCAAAGTTTTGACATGTAAAAAAAGTTCCTGTGGCCTCTGTTTGTCCTCAAAAATGTTTAGTGTTGCAAGACCTGTCCTTTCTTCCCTTTCTCCTTTGTTTGTTTAAGAAGGTTTCATTGGATTTCTTGCATATCATGTCGTCTGGGTTTACAAAATATTGGCAAAGCTTTGTAATAAGTAGCAAATCATTATTACGTGCTTTGGTGTTCATTGTAATACAATTAATCATCATAAATTTGCTTTGGTATATTCAAGTGGATGAAACAGCTAATTTCAAAGACAGCTTAGTTCAGAAAACCATCCAATTTATTATTATACTTTCACCTTTAAGGGCATAGAAAATGTTTTTTGCACAAGGTACATTGAGTAGGCATTATTAGATACATGATGGACAGGATGGAATAACTAATCAGTCTAGCATTCAGTTTCATATTATTGATAATTTATTTACCAGGAAAGAGTAAGTAATGAGACCATTTAAGTTGCTTACACTAGAGCTACACAAACCTTTCTAGAAAAATGAAAGGGAAAGGTATGTTTGTCATTCCAATCAGACTTGGTTTAATGGCCTACTACAAGGCTTTATTTATTTATTTATTTATTTATTTATTTATTTATTTATTTATTTATTTATTTGCTCCTTTTGCAGAAGTCTCATGGGAAATTTAGTGGAGACTAAAAAGCAAGATCTCACTGCCAGCTCAGTACCACCTGTACAGCTATTTCTGTAAATAGCTGTACAGGTTACAAGTATAGGGTTGTGGCTTATATCACATTATGAGTCCTGCCAAGACATGCAGAAACTCCAGATGGACTCTGGCTTCAATAATTCTCATATAGGCTTTTAACCATAGTTTTCAGAGGAATCAGCTTAATTTCTCCATGATCTTATTTAAAAATAGTTGTGGACAAAGGAGTTTCATTAACCAAAAATATATATATTTTTTAAATAAAATATCTCATCTTTGCACATTAACGAAATGTAGGGTAGGATATGGAATGTATCCTGGTTGTCTTTTTATAAGGTTTATTCTGAAGATGGGGACCTGAATTTGCCCCTCCGGTTTCTCTGCAAAATTAAGATTCATGTCAATATCTCTATTTCTTAATAATTCCTAAAGATTGTAGAATCCATCATTTTTAAATGACTTTTTAAAGAAGGTAATTGTGGTTTTCCTGAAATAAAACCAAGTTCCTCACCAAAATTAACTTCCACTTCTGCAGTTTGTTTGTTTGTTCATTTAATTCCTGGGGTGGTGTGGGGGGTTTTTTGTGTGTGTCGTGGTTTGTTTGTTTGTTTGTTTGTTTTTTGTTTCATTTTACTGATGTGGGGGTTTTGAGGATCTTTATTAATAGGCTGGCTTTTGTAGTCACATATTTTTTATTTAGTCTCCATGACCGAGTGGACATTGACAAGGCCTTTATATCTGTTCTGTTCAACATGTGTAGTGTAGCATTAGCAATAGTTCTTTACTTCTACAAATGTTGTAAAGTAATTATAGATTTTCAGACATGGAAAGAACTGTGTAATTATCCTTGGCTGTCCACTCAACTAGTAGCCATGTAGCTAAATAGGAAAAATAAAACCCTTAAATTAAGAACTGAGGAGGCTACTCTCCTCTTCAAATATTCAAAAACAAGCAGAAAGAAAGCTTGCAGAGACTTGAAGCATGGAGGTGGAAAAGACACCATCACTACTGACACCTTTCTTATAAGGCAAAGCAAAACCAACCAATTAATCAATTAATCAGTCAAGATGTAAATCTTCAGAGAAATGCTAAACTCAGGATTATTTCTCAGTGTTAGTCTTCCTCATGCCAAGGATTTATCCCTGTATGTAAAATAGACCTGAATTTGAGTCTTCAACTTTTTGCATCCTTTTGACAGCCAACGATTTATGTACATTAAACTATATGTTTAAGAACACCAATCACCATAAAGGTTTAGGATTCCAGGCATTAGTTGCAACACATGCTTTGCAAACTGAGGATCTATCTGCTTATATTTAGGCAGATTCTGCATGGTTAAATAGTCTTATTTGAAACAAAGAAAAACAGACAAGGGAGGGGGTAATAATTTAGAAAGATTAGAAGGAGATAAAAAAAAAATTGAAAAAAAAGTCTTGCCCTTGGACTTTGATTAAATTCACTCATGATGATAGCATTTATGGTGGTAACATAGATTGCCCATGGACATTTATTTACCCCACACATACTACCTAGGGAAGGATTGTTTGTTTCAGATTTTGTGTGTTTTCATCAAAACTTTGCAGTTTACATTTACAATAATACTAATTAAAAAAATAAAGACAATAAAAATAATAAATAATAGTAAAAAAACCCCAACCTTTCAATGAAACAAGTGAAAGAGAGAAGTATACACGTCATGTCTCAAAAGATCTAGTTTGTGTAATCAGCTATATAAGAGAGAAAGTAAAAGTTTCTGAATGCAGTGGAAATTTCAGTATTTCAGTGTATGTTTTACTCCAAACTGACTTTTTTTTTTAATCTCTGTGTACTGTTGAGGCTACAGCATGCACACCATAAGCAGGCTTAATACAGTATAAGTTTCACTGTCTAAAAGATACTGCTCATAAACTTGTAATTTGTTACCCCTTTCATTGGTATGACCCTCAAGAAGATTACTTAGTTCTTCCTAAAATATTTGTCCAAGAGAAGTGGACAAATGGCCTCTGGAAGGGAAATCTTCCCCTCCATTTTCATGGACTTGAATGGCCCTGAGGTGTGTGTGCATGTGTGTGGGCGTGTATAAATATATAGCTGAGGTAACCAAAATGTATCTTGCCCTGGTCATGCAGCCAAGGAAGAAAATCTCAGTTAAGAAAAGTTTGAATTCCAAATCATACTGAATATTTATAGCAAAAATTAGAAAGTAAGGACAGGTACTACCATACTCCTGTCAAGGTCTAAAGATTGGGTACCTAAACTTACATTTTACTAGCTGTGATTTATTTCTGAGTCTGCCTTCAGAGGTTCAGGAGACAGTAAGCAAAAGCTGCTTACGTAAACAGTAGGCTGACTTCCCAACTTTGAAATTAGAAACTTCTTTCAGGCTCATCTGCCACTAGCATGAAGCTCTCATTTGTGGAAATATGTCCAACTTTCCATGATTAATCTGAAAGGCTTAAGTATTATCACGAACACACACTAACCTTTTCTATTTTCTTAAGAAGTGGGCTACATCTGGAAGATTTGTTAAGATTCAAGCCGCCTTCACCAGGTTATTGATTATCATAAGAAAAGTCATTAACATTATTGAATCCTCTTTGTTATGACAGTAATCAGCATCTCCTTCCTGGATTACTGGGAGCATTTTTGAAAGGTTTATGGCTTACTACTGATGTAGATAAATGTTTTTAGAATCCATGGTTTTGCCTTTCATGAATAAAAAGGTGATTGAACAAAGACTGCATTCATCATTCTGTTTATCGCCCTGAAACAACAAGTGTAATTTATAAACCAATAATAATTTTTTGCAGTGTTATACACATGTTCTAAAAGAATGGATCAAATTAATGCAGGCCCAGAAAACAACGCCACCACAAGACAAATACATCCAAACCCTTAAGGGATTTGAAAGAATCCAACCAGCACGGTGACTTTGATAAGTGCTTTGTCGTTTCCCTTTTTATTTGATTTTCATTTATTTCTTTTTTTCCCTTTATTTTAGAAATAAAATGATGAATATCTTATAACATTACAGCAATACTCCTAACATTAACATAGGCAATACATGCCTATCCCTAACCTGAATTTTCAATAGTGACCCTTGAGGGTGTATATGTGTTAGGGAGCCTCTCTAAAGAGGTATATGGTTGTGAAATTTGTAGCTTCTCTGGATGTGAAGATATATCTAGGAAAAACTGTAACTCTTTCTCTGCAATCCCTTGAGAAGCATGGAAGGGTACATCCTCCTGCTCCTGAAAGAGGGACTCTGTTTTCTACTTGGACCCTCTTAAAAATTTCTGAGCTAGGATTGAGAATTGCATCCTCTGTTTTGCAAAGAAAGGGATCTTTATGGGGACCAACAAAAAGTGTCCAGTGTATCTTGCACTTCTTTCACACTGGACTTCAATTCTCAAGTAAAGAATTGTTAACTTACACAGAACAGTCATTGAGGGCAGTCAAACCTCTGAAAGAAAGAGATCTGAAAGATGCAAAACCAGGAATTTGTACCAGAACAGCACAGGATTTCATCTATCCTTTAGCCTAGAACACATGGGATTGCACCCGTCCTTTGTCCCAGAGCACAAGATTCAGGGCACTTCTTCTGGCATCAAGAACTAAACTGCTCGTGTTATAATTACATTCTTTGACTTCTAAGGACTATTCATGAGATTGAACATTTAATTACACTAATTTCTTATAAATTAGATTATTTATTTCCAAGTGCTGAAATGCTTTAACTTCTGTGTCCCTTTGACAGTTTCTGTGTAATGCTTAGATTGGTAAGAAAGGTGTCTCATTAACTTACACTTTTTTTTTGTGTAAATGATTTCAGACACAGGTGAAGCCTCTGTCTTGGTTTTGCAAGGCCAGTCAAGCCAAACTGTTTATGACTCAGTCTGAAAAACTGTTTCTCAGCCCACAAATGCTGTCTCACATCTCTCTTTGTTACAGATGGTGAATTTTGTATTTTATCCACAGTATCATATGATATACATACATCTATCTCTTTAATTCCAAGTATAGAACAGAAACATACTGAATATTTGTGCTTTTTCTAAGTGTCTATTTATATTTCTGCCATCTGCAACTAGCAGACTTTCTTTTTTTTTTTTTCGTTCATATCATATTTTAAAATAATTTTTCTTTCATAATTGCCATTAGTCAACAGGGTTATTTTTTTACTTTTCTCATCTGATCTCTACATTATTAAACTCACAATCCATATTTTTTACCATAAAATTCCCTGTTTCCATAACTTTTGTCCTGAAAGACTAAAAAGACTTTTAAAATTCAGACTTTCAGATCCTGTTTTAAATAAGATAACAACATCATAAATATTTCTATTTTCTCTGCATTTTGAAATTTAACTTCTAATGAACAATGTGGAATATGCTTAAATAGTGACAGCACTTTTATTTATATTTCAGATTTGAAATTTTGGCAATAATTATTTTAAAATTTTTCCCAGTATTGGGGTGGTTTCAAAAATAACTAAAAAGATATCACAAAAAAAAATCAATGTAGAAAGATCATAAGATTTAGTGCCTAGAAGATTGCAAAAGCCAAGGTCAACAAATCATGGGTTTATATCCTGTTATGTTAAGATCCTTCATTAAATTAATGGAAGTAAAAGATTTTTTTCTTTTATTGTAGAACAGCTCTTTCTTGGGCTGTTCAGTGTACATTATTTCAGACACTTGAGTAAGAGATCTATAGTAACAATGACTGGTTTAAGATTTTTTTAAATTTAGGTGCAAATTAAATACCTGAATTAGGTATCGTAAGTACCATTCTCAGATGCTTCCCTTAATGGATACCCAGCTAAAGGTTGTGTTCCTATCATAACTTTTTGTAAAGGGATTTGTCATAATAAGGAGCCTAAAGGCTGGCTTTAATTTTTAAGTATGTGCCACTTGATTGTCATAGTATCATTTTCCCTCATTTATGTTGCTCTAAAACCCTCTTGATAATCCTAGAAAATCTATTAATTGCTAATGTTATCCTGTGTAATGAGATTACCCTAAGAAGGGTTTTGAAAGAGTAAGAGGCAGCAAAAACGCTTTCAAAATATATCTCAGAAGGTTGTTCCAAACCTGTGACAATAAATGTGCCAAAGATTTCCTCAATTCAAGTTAATCAAGCCATTTTTGGCTAACATAGGGCAATCTTTAATTAAACTAGTTTTGTTACCTCAACATCTCCCTCTTTCATGATGAATTAAAGATTAAGATATGCCCATCTACCAAGATTCAAATACAAAGTCTGTCCTTTGACAAGAATAAAGTTCTTATTCTTTTAGCAAAAAAATAAAGTGTTTTCCTGTTCCCTTCTGAAATACCTGAGACTGCAGTCATGCTTTAGAAGGCATATGAAGATTATGCAGCAGAAAAATGTTCATTTGAGGTTTTAGATACCTTTGATGTCAAACTCATCTTCTTCAAATCCATATAGGGAATAACTCACTTCATTCACATTCACCGGATAAAAAATTTTGGCATATCAGAATTAGTTGTCCTGGCTCCAGTTTTAGCTAATGAAGAGAAATTTACATGTGTACAGGGTGGTTCATTCAATGAGAGTTTGTATGAAAAGAGCTCTCCTGCACATTTCCACCATTCTCATCATTGTTCAGAACTTAAACAGTTAGTTTAGACCAATCTTTATTTTTGGACAGCTAAACTAGATAACATCAATGCCATCGCCAACAATTATGGCTTTCCTAATAACATAATGCAATTCTTTTCCTCTATTGAAGTATATATGCCTAAGAGTCTGAAAGTGCACCAAATAATTACATTGTGAAAATCCTTGCTTCAGGATGCAGCAGTTATTGCAATTTTATATGTATTACAGAAATGATTGGATATGGTCATGGAAGAGAAATTCAATGAAATCTGTAGATGCAAAGAAACAAGCTCTAGGGAAGAAAGTGGAGGCAGCTTTACTTGGGATATTTTGGTTGGTTTTCTTTCCTTGTTTTTGTTCAGTGCTTTGGCTGTAGGTTTTTTGTTTGTTTTGATTTTTTTTTCTAAAAATCATTTCAGTGGTAAGAAACTTCTGCACCGTATCAAAAAATATACTTATCTTATAAATAGGGTCTTTCTTGGGACCTGACTGCATAAGTGAGAAGGGAAACTGGGCTAAAGTGGTTTCTTATTCTGTTCCCATGTAATTGTTTGTATATTTTAAGTTTGGGTAAGATTAAAGTAGTGTTAATAATATTTTATTAGAATTCATAGGCAAGTGTTTTTTACATGAGTTTCACAAAATAGAAGTACTTTCTGTATCCTTCATCACTGGGAACCAGAATGTGACACTAATTTTTGATTGACTGCGGTGCAAAAGGTACAGTACACAAGACTGTTTAAAATATGACAGTCTTTGTTTCAGCAAATAAAAGTACAATAGTAAATATCAGTGAAAGACTTATTCAAAATCTGTTTTTTTTTATTTTCTATATCAGAGATTTTAAAGGACATCACAACTTCCAATCATTTGGGATAGCCTGAGGCAAAATCAACAAAACTTGCACAATTAGAATGAGATAAAGATTTCCTCGAGTATAAGACTTGGTCAAATAACAGAATAATCAGGCACTGATAGAAGTACTTAAAAACAACAATCATATTTTATAAAGGAAAAGAAAAAAAAAAGGAGAAAAATCTGAAATTTATTTTCATCTTACTGTAGAATAAAACTTCTTGATTTATTACTAGCCCCACTCCTTCCAAAAAATATCAAACCCACAACTAACAAACTACCAAAAAGCAATCAAACAGAAATAAAAGATAAAGTATGTGATTCCGAATTATCAATAACCCGGGACTAAAGAGAGTTGCATACATGGAAGACATGGAACTTTTTTGATCAAATTTGCTTGCTGTTTCTTGTCACTGGCATAAATCACTTTACTTCCTGTTGAAGATGTTCAACTGCATTGAACATATATATGTACTTCTTTTTTGCCTCATAAAGTCATATGTTGAATGTCATCTTTTTTCTAAACACTACCATGGACACTGCTCTATTTTGTCCTGTTGTACTTTGTCAGTAAGTATGGAGTACAAATAGCAACCTGATACCACGTGTTGCCTATAAAGGTATGTATTTAAATCTGTATAGATCTTGTCATTGAATCAGCCTCTTGTACAACATATCAACCAAATTTCTGATATTTACATATCTTTAATCCATTAGTCAAAAGCAACATATATGAATCAGAAGAGTAACTGTGAAAAAATATAATTTGTTTTCTGTACTTTTGGTATTTTAGTGAGACTGCAGTTTATTTCATGTTTTTACTGCAACTATATCAACAAATATATGAAATGCTGACATGATCTGGTTAGTGAGATGAGCAATGCATTTAATCATAGATCTTGAAGTTAAAACCTCTGAAGTACACATTACTCTAAACACATCTTACACTCCATTGACATTAAGATATTTTAGACCTACTGAATTAAAGGATGTACACAAATGTATATATGTTTAAAGGAAGTTCTTACATACTTGTGACTATCTGGCAAAATGAGTGCTTATTTTCAAGGATTAATATACTTTGGTTTTAGTTTTCTTGGTTTTTTGCTTATAAATGTTATTTTCAGCTTTTATTGCTGTATTTAAAATCCTGTCTCACTTGCCCAATAGAATTTACTGCTTCAATTTGTCTATATATATGATTATTAGTGTTCTTAATTTTTAGTTCATTATGACCCTGATCTAATGATATTTAAATCAGTTGTGTTTGGAAAAAAACGAAAATTCCCTGCACAAATAAGAGTAATTTCCCTTGTCATAAAATATTTGAATTAAAAGGATTGTCCATGATTGAATTACAGCATCCTGTCTCTTTTAAACTTAGTTTTGAAGAAAAGATATTTCAGCAAATTTACTAACTTCCCAATACCTACAAAGTAGGTATAAAAGTAGGCATAAAAAGTAGGCATAAAAAAAATCACTGATTTCTAATGTGAGTCAGATTGAAGTTAGAAAAACATCTATTCTTTTTAAAATTTATGCAGTTTGCCTATTAAGTAAATTACAAATTCAGGAAATTCTCTGAATTCTCATGTAATTAAAACACCCAGCAGAAAGCTTTCACTTGCATAAACTTTATACTTAGAAATGCATACATATTTTTAAATGAATAAAAGAAAAAGAGGAGCAGCTTTTTTCCAACGAGAGCAATAAATATTTTATGTCTTGCTGAAGAACTGCTTCCTTTTCTCTTTCTTGACACCAGAGAGGCTATTAACTCTTTGTTTTTACGTCTCCCTTTTCCTGACCCCTACCGTGCCCCAAAACCCAAATAATAACAACAACAGCTTCAATCTGCCTCTCCCTGGTTGGGATACGGTTCTTGCTATCTTTCCACTTTATTAACTTAAGCATTAGCTTTTTGAAGCGAGTAAAACTATAAATGACATGTAATCCTATGCTGGGTGGCAGAGGGCTGCTTTCTGAAGCCTTGATTGACTGAGGTGAACAGGGAAAGCGAAAAATTTGTTCTGAGGGTTGCAAAGTGCCAAGCGATATGTCACGGCCTCTGGCAACAAGATCAGCATTGTATTTATAATCAGTGTAACATGCTGAGAGGGCAAATTAAGCTGCAGGAAGCCCAGCTGTGGCAGTGACATAAGGGGCCATACTTTACTCCATATCCTTTCACAGATGTTCACTTGTGCTGGAGCCACAGCTCCAGCGATAGATTTCGGGTCTCACGGAACGCAGGCTCCGCTCACGGATGAGGAATCACTCCTTCTCAGCTCACGTGGCATGGATCCTTGTATTTCACCAAGCCATTTAGTTCTATAAATCCCAATGGCTCTCTACACTTATGAAAGCTGCTCCAAAAGAGGTTGATAGACCCTACTGTAAATTAGGCTCTCTCTCCAAGCTGGGCCATAGTAATAAAAGGAAGACTAGTACGAGGTCAGACCCAATAAAGCAAATGTCAAAATTATGTCAGCAGGAAAATATAGAACGGATGCATCTTCAGGACTTCAGAGATAAATATCTGCTGGTGATGCACTGCAGGGTCAGTGACCGGATCACACAGCCTTTGAAAGAAGGAGCACAGATTTTCTGTACAAGTCCCATTCTTGCAGTTGTAACTCGTACTGGGATGAGGCTGTAGTTTGGATACACAGCCTCTGCATTTGTGATGATTCTGCTCCGCAGTACAGCATAAATTTTAAATCCTTTGTTGTCTTTTAATCTCTACTTCAAAACCTGAGAGAAAGGGAAGTGTTAGTGTTATCCAATGCTGTTAGTACCAGAAGAAAGGGAGGCCAGAACTCCAATAAAGCTTAAAGGAACAAAGCAAAAGAAGCTCATGTTTACCCAAACCTAGAAAGTTGTATGTCAGTGGTAGCTGCATGTGAAGTGACCTTAAAACTCTTTGAAAATCCGAGGCCTCAAAGAGATGTTTTAGCTCAACCAAAACACATTTAGGTTGGTTAATTTTACATCAATGAGTAAAGATCAAAGTCCTCTTAGCTGAGATTAGAAATATTGAAGCTTGAGATACTAGCCCAAATCTGCATCAAATCCTGCCTCTGTGAGGATATTTGGTGTTGGACATAGTGCTAAAACTATCAATTTCACCATTTGTTTGTAATAAGAGAAAAAAATATGTGAGGAGCATAGCAAAATTGTAGTTGAATAAAGACAATAACCAGCAATACCTATATAGTATTAGGCTCTCTCTCCAAGCTGGGCCATAGTAATAAAAGGAAGATTAGTACAAGGTCAGACCCAATAAAGCAAATGTCAAAATTACGTCAGCATATATACTATATAGATGGCACAAACTATACAATTAGTTAAAAAATTAAACTGAAATTAAAATATAAAAGACAAAGTATACATTTAATAATGGAAATAAATGAACATAAGATAACAACTCAAGTTTTAGTTAGCTGAAATTACAATCCAGTCTGGGAGTTTCTTACTTGTCTTGGTTGAGGCATGATGTTAACATGTAAAAAAAATTTTTTTCCTGATATTAAGGTTCTCCAAATAATGATAGTAAATCTAGTAAGAATCCAAGTGTTTTATTATATAAAGTATTAGATTTAGTGAAAATATACAAAAAAAAATTTAAAACTTTTCAAATTAATTGCAAAATGTTATTCTTTCAAGAGCATCAGTGGAACATCTCCAAATTATATAAACTATCAACAGTTTTTTTCACAGAAAAGTGCATTCTGAATTTTCTTGTGCAAATATCTGATTTTGTTTCAGCCATTTACCTCTGCATATTCTTGAGCCTTAATCTTATGTAAGTAAAGTGGAGATTGGTGGTTGTCTTGGCCACGATGATGCCAAAATGATCGAGTTTAAAATCTCTGTTGTCAGGATGAAAAGTGCAAGCCAAACCTTCCCATTGCAATATTCCTAGAGCCTTAAGTGGCTTTTGATTTGTATTTCGCAAATTTCCTACATTTAAAAAAAACCCATTGAATTTGTAGCCCTTAACTTCTAAACTAAACTTTCATGTTCCTGTAGAATATGCACATTTGTGAGGCTCCAGAACATGGTATGATATTTAAACCCATCCACACTTCCTTTTTGTTCTATCATTTGTCTCACAAGGACTTCCTGAACATGTATTTAGGTATCTGTAATATTTACACCAATTGGTTCATTGTTGAAGGTGTTGGGGTGTATTTCCTTAAAGCCTTCAGCACAGAGCACCTTGGCTATACCAAATTCTAATTGTGCAGATTCTAATTCATCTGCTTCCCATGCACTCTCTGGGGTCAAAATGCACCTAGAAGTTTAATCATACCTGAATTTCAATAACTTAGGTAAAGGCAGTGTTGTCTTGCATGTCAAGCATGTCAAAAAAAGTAAGGAACTTGTTTGTCAGGCATCAATTAACCTACTCAGATGACATTAGCTAACATCTGAAGTATTTATAAAGTTTCTATTAGAGAACAGCTTTAGATATTCATCTCTACAACTTTGCTAACAGGCTCCAAGAAGCTGTGGCCTAGATTTATTCTACTTGATTTTATAGAATCATGGAGTCATAAATATGCTGACTTTGGAAGATACAAGTCAAGATCATCGAGTCCAACTCTTGTACTTGCACAGGACACCACAAGAGTCACACCCTGTGCTTGAGAGCATTGTCCAGATATTTCTTGAACTCCAACAGGCTTGGTGCTGCCACCACTTCTCTGGGGAGCCTGTTTCAGGGCCCAACCACCCACTGGGTGAAGAACCTTTTCCTGATATCCAATCTAAACCTCCCCTGACCTAGACTCAGGCTGTCTCCTGAAGTCCTGTCACTGGTCACCACAGAAAACATGTCAGTGCTTGCCCCTTTGCTTCCCCTGATGAAGATGTTGAAGACCACAACAAGGTTTCACCTCAATCTCCTCTTCTCCAGGCTGAACAAACCAGCTGCCCCTCTTAGAGCTTCTCCCCAAGGCCCTTCACCATCCTTGTGGCCCTATGCACTTAGAAAAGACACTAAAATAAATGCGTAGCCACCTTGGGTTCTATATTGCACAGAGCTAGAATAGATGTTTCCAGACAGTTCTGCAGCTCAGAGATGGGGTACATTTCTCTGGATTTGCCGTTTTTTTCTCCATCAGCTATTAATTGCAATGGAAGTTGTAATAATGCAATAGGACAGATTTTTCTGGACTGAGAATGCCCAAGAAATGTGTGGCACAGCTCAAGGTGAAAACAACACTGCCTAAAACCTTTGTGTTTGTTATCGTCTGCTCTAATTCCTATTCTCTCACTATTCTATTGACTCTATGTTTGTTTTTTAAGTCGTATTGGATTATCCAGAAACTGAAACTGAACAGTATTTAAAGCTGTGAAGACAGTTTTTCCATAGGATATTGTCTTCCTTGAGACATCCCATAATAGTCTACAACACTGTTCCATAAATAAATCAAAAACAAATTAATACCATTCAATGTACTTTTATCTCCATTTTTTTGAATAAATTCAATAAATATATCCATATTAAAATCTATTGGGAAATGGTAGAGAGTGATGTTGTACAAATATTTACATAAATAAATATACCACAAAAGGGATAACAATCAACACACTAAAAAATTCTAAAAGAAGCTTTCTTGATGGAAATGTATTTTGACCATAATTACTTATTTATTTTAAATAATTCCCTTATTTGATGAACTGAAATGAAGTAGTCAACTTACACTGATATTTCCATTTCAAAATGACCTTCAAGAAAAGCCATACATTTTTCAAACACCATAAAAATAGTTGTAAAAATGTTGACATATATTCCCTTTGGATTGTTTAATTTTAAGGATTTTTTTGACATTTTTATTTTTACAATTCCTGTCTGAATAAGTCAATGTTTATTCATTCAGTGATAATATTTAAGTTGTGCCATGTCTTGGAATAGAGAATCATTTTTCAGTGTTGGCATTTTTGCATAAAAGAAGAAAAGACAAACAATTTTTTCATTTTTTTGGGTGAGGAACATGATTAAAGGAGAAATTATTGAATCGGGATGCAAAGTTATGTAAAGGAAACCAGGGTTTTTCTTATATCCTGAAAACTATTGAGAATTGAAGTATATTTTATCACAGCAAGGACTGGTTTTGATATTAATCACATAGACCATGAATGTTAATATTTATACTTTCAATAGACATATTGTCATGACAGTTTCAGATTTTTTTTTTTTGATTTATTTTTTAAATTATATAATTGCTAAGGAATCAGAACAGCTCTTGAAGCCCAAGTTATCAAGGCTTTTTTGGGATTAATTTTAGCAGTTCAAAGAAATATGGATGTTTATTCATTTTTGAAGTATATCAGAGGTGGTAGATTCATTTGGAACAGTTAACTTAGTCATTGGCAAACTTCAATATTTTTGAAGGTGGCCACAAACTACTCCAGGTTCTACAATCTATACTTGTGTGTTGTTTTGTGGGTTTTTTGTTTGGTTGGTTGTGGTTTTTTTCCCTTTTAAAAGAACTTTTATTCTTTTAGGTGCAAAATTAAACAGTTTCCATTTAGTCCTGCCCAAAAAATGATGTGATAAACTGTGGCAAGCTCCACACATATATATATAGATTATGTAACAATTCTTTTCATAGTTCAAAGCTAAGCTGTAGAATGTAGTGTATGGAAAGTGCACACATAAATACAAAATGAAGACAAAAATAAATTGAAGGAAGAAAATTTTAAGGAGTCTTGGGCTGTAGAAACACCTCTTATGGCTCAGAAAGTTGCTGTGCACATGAATCACTGGTGAGTGTGAGACCATAACAGGAAAACGTCCTAGTATTATTCACTCCTCTAGGCATCTGCAACTGGTCATTGCTGGGAGCAGGACACTGGGCTAGACATGTTTTAGTATAATCTGCTCTGGCTTCTTCTCTGCTCATGCTTCTGCTCACTACTTGTAGGGTTCAGAAATCAGACCTTTGCTCATTCACACCTTGGCCCCTCTGCTGTGGCTGCCCACAGAGGTCTCAATTAACAGCAATTTCAGGGATAATTTGAGTGATGGGCTTCCTAACTACTGGTCAAAATCGTCACAGCTCCATTAACTACAACAGAGAAGACCAGAAGTGAATAAAGCCCAGAGTTATTTAAACAGGTCTGTAATCACTGTATTCCTTTTAGATAGGGTGATGAGAGGCCATTGATATCAGAGAACAACAACATTTGTTATCAGTTGTTGTGCAAGAAGAGGTTGAGAGCTGAAGCCTTGAGCAGAAATGACATTCTCTTCAATTTATTAAAATGACAAAGCACTATAATGGGAGTGAATAAGGAGTTTCATGAAGAATAGATAGATTTCTGTGAAAGTTTGTTTAAAATAAACAAAACAAATTATATTAAGATGAAAATAACTAAGAGACTATATTTTTTTGTATTACTTCATAGCTAAAACTGGCTACATTTAGATGAAGTAAAATGGGTGACCAATTAGCTGAAATACTTTACAGTATTTTTTTTAATGACATTTCCTGATACATTTTTCCTAATTTCTTCTTTGAAATGTATTTTCACTTTTCAACAAGAAATAAATAGAGCAAATAGAAAGTCGTGCCGGGATTCTTTCTTTCTTGAAAAATAATGCTGATGGAATTGTTTTGCAGTTGAAAATTAATGTAACCCATTATGTCCAGGAAATTTCTTCAATACATTACTTGCCAAGTCTTTGGTCCTCACAAAGAAAATTATTTTAATTTATCTCATTTTTCACAACTGAGCCAATGATTGTTTAACCTAAAATGCCATTGCAACTAAGTAGAGAAATATCAGGATTCTTGGTCATTTTGTTGAAGTTCAGCTATTAAGTCCACTAGGTTAGCACTGAGAAACACAGAAACTTCCACTTCAGAACAAAAAGTCCTAGAGAATATAACAGGGAATGAAAACATTTCATTTGGCTTTTTTTTTTTTTTTTTTTTTTTTTCACTGCTGTAGGGCACTAAATAGAAAATTATCTTTTCTATAAAACTCATAAAGATGGATAAAAACAAGCTATAGATAGGCTATAATTTTCAATTAAATATTGTAAATGTTAGGAGTTAATTTCTTACACATTTATGTGTTTTCTGGACCTTGTATAAAATTGTTATATCCTTGTCATGAAGGTCTTATAATCCTTAAGTAAAATTGTGTCCTTTATGTTGACTCTGGAAACCTTAAAGTATTGTTGAATTAATGTACCTGGTTAGGATTTTCAAATTTCCCTTGAGGACTTAGATAAATGTCTTCTGCTAGGTTTTGTGACTGAGGTCCTACAGTAGGCTCTCATGCTTGTGCTCTGCTTTATGTGGTTTTAGCTCTTCCACTCAAATCAATAACTCAGAGCTACAGCTCAAGTCAATTGACAATTCTGACCTTCAATTTTTGTCAATATTCTGAAATTCACCAATGGAAATTTAAATCTCCCACCAACATAGTTAGAAAAACATTCAAACTTTCATCTGCTGTATTATGATAAAAATTCAAAAGCACATATTTTAGTATGTGCATATCACACAGATTCCCCAAACCAGAGGCAGATTCCCTGGAACTGTCTTTTGCTGAGCCAACTAGAAGTTACTTCACTTGAAGCAACACAACTATATAAATCTTTCAAAAACTTTGGAACTGAGAAATCATAATATTTTCTTGATTTCTAGCTGAAGAGGAGCATATTTTTCTTGTGGTTTTAGATGCAGGTTTATAATCCAAAATGTTAAGAACAGGAAAAGCCTCAAAAAAACCCTCACTTGGTATAGAAAACAAACAGTTTCAAATAATCCAGATAATGTTTAGATTAAATCTAAATTAATTTTATATTAATTCTAAAAGCACTGAATAATTTAATGAGTTTCACTTTTTCTTCCAATTCATCATGGCAAAGATTTTGGAATGACAACTCTAAAATATTTGCAAAGCTATTTCTTTCTAAAAAAAAAAAAAAAAAAAAAAAAAAAAAAAAAAGTAAACCTGAGTACCATTGGCACTAGACTTATTGAATGAGTGTTATAACAATGTTAAAATCAGATATGACCAGAAAATTTTCCCAAAAGAGGGTGAAGAAGTCATCTTCAGTTTTAGAAAAGGACTTTTGGTGCCTGGAAGATTTATTTGAATATGATAGATCAACCTCAGTGTTACGAAAAGAATATTTTGCTGATCTGTAGGGCTCTGAAAGTGTGTAGGAGACTACTTGGGCTTGCTCTGAACACAAATTTGTCTAAAGACCTCATATGTCATGTGGAGAGAGGGAAGATAGAACAGGTCATAATTCTTTTATTTCTTCTTATCACTAGTTAAAATTAACATTTTTGTTAAACCAATCAAAATAAAGATATAAATAATAACATATAAAACACATAAACAATGAGATTAATTTAAAAAAATGAGGATATTTAAAAATAAGACTAAAGAAAGAGATGAAAAGTACATGGTCATATTTCCGTCTTGTCCTCCTGGAAATAAACAGCCAAATTTTAAACAATATATAAAAGAAATATGAGATGGAGAAGGGAAGAAAATCCATGACAGTGAGAAAAAGAAAAAAGCAAATATACCTAAACATTTGAGGCAGACTTTCAAGGCCAAAAAGGAATTTAACAGCCTTTTAGAACAGAAACTGTGATGAAATATGAACTTTAACCACACTAAGTCCTAGGGGTGCCTTTTTACAATAAGAGCAAGAAAATGCAAATGAATTTAAGTCAGATGAAAATCTTTGATTATACAATGCATTAGTCACATCCACACTTAGATTACAGTGATCAGTTCTGGTCATCACATTACAACATAAAATATTGAAACACTTGACAAGGTAAAGAGACAGGAGATGAGTTTGATCTTAGGCTGTGATTATATTGTATTAATGACTTCCTATCATATTACTGGCTTCTCCATCTTATCAAGGAAACACTACTTCCTAATTGAGTAAGAAGCCAATGAAAAGAAACAGAATTTTAGAAATTGTTATTATTGTTATTATTATTGTTATCATTATCATTATTATTACTACTACTATCACTGAATTTTTAACATTCCTTTTTATAAGCTGTATATACCATCCTCATTTAAAGAAAAGGACATTAAATTAGGCTGGATATTTCGACTGGGACACTGATTCACTGATCAATACAGCTGAATAAGAGCAGAGCATTACATATGCAGGATATTCAGTAAAAAATATCTCATACTGAATCCCAAGAAGAAGAACCCATGCACAAACAAAATAGAAAGCAGCTTTTAAAAATGAAGACTGTGTGCCAAGAACATAATTCCATTGTGTGACAGAGTTACATTGAGTGATTTGGTTACTGAAGCCTAGCTAAGTCCCACTGTGGAACGTATAGTGCCTAAACTGTTTTTATCTGTGGCCCTGCCCCATTGTTATTCCTCCAATATTCACCTAGCAAGACAAAAGAAATGGAACATGGGACAAGGCACATCATAAGTCAAAGGCAGCCAAAACAATTTTTAGTGCCATAAGGGTTTTTTCTACTGTTGATAGAATTGTGCTACCCCATAAGAGAAAAAACAGGTAACATGGGACAGTCTTACCAGAAGGAAGGTGTTAAGCTCACCTTTGAAAATTTCCCTGATATTAAAGCTTGCTGTGCTCTGGTTCTCCTTGCTATAGAGTCTCTGAGTAAGAAAATCTTTGGGTCTAAACCAGAAAACTAACATTCGGGGCTTTCGAACCCACTGCCTTATTTGTGTACAATCTCCTGCTCCTTTTTAGCTGTTAGCCTTTCAAGAATATCTTAACAAAACTTATATTCTTCTATAATCAAAATTTTATGTACTTAGACACAAATATGGTGGTCAGAGAAATAAGAAAGAACAAACAAACAAATGGACTTACTTAATTTACACTTTTCCAGTAACAAGAAAATCGGGATTAATATTTTCTTGGGAATATAGTACTTGAAAATTTGTAGCAAACTGAGAAATTAAAGCTCTAACTTGGGCAAAGGGGATCTCAACATAATTTCTTTCTTTTTTTTTTTTCTTTTTTTTTCCCCACAATAGATGGGTTAAAACCTGCTATTATACTTAATCAAGACCTGAAAATGACAGTGTTGCATTGGGCATTTTCATCATGTATTAAACTCTTCCCATTAGTAGATTCTTCTCAGCCACTTGTAGTTTGCTTTTTTTCCCTTGCTTTTCTGCTTTGCTACTTCCCTTGTTTGAGGAAAAGCAGTTATATTCCTTTGCCTCCAACAAGAAACTTGAGCAGTATCCTTTAAACAGAAACAAAGATTTTCTTCAACAAGAAAACTTCTGCCATGTAACACACTTCCCATTCTTCTTGAGACGTTTTATCAAAATGATTTGTAGTTCCATTGTTTAAATAAGATACAAAGCCTTCATACTGGGAAACATAAAATACACAAAGGTTAATGTTAATCTTATGGGTATCAGTCTTTGTTCAATAGGCAATGGAAAAGCCTATTGAAAAAGAACCTCCAGAGAGTGATTTGGAATGCTGTCTGGACTCTGAATTTTCCCACAGGGAGATGTAGCTCTCACCATCATTGTATAAGAAGACTGGGAATTAATATTACTAGTCTATGTGAATAGCCTATGTCATGCCCAGAAATGGGGACAAAAAGAAAGAAAAGGGATAAGAATAGGGAAAAAAAAAAAAAAAACAAAAAGAGGAAAAAAGCCTAAAGAGCAAAACCAACCCCTTCCCTGCACCACATATTACTATCAAATGGATACAGCAATCCTTTCTCCCTATGCCTTATGTTCAAATATACTAGGATTACAAAGTCAAGCACTTAAACATGAGTAAATTACTGACAAAGTTCATCTCTAGATGATTTAACTAACTGAACTCCTTCTTGTAGCAGGTAGGAGCTGGATTTTCTAGGACCACCTGAAGAATCAGTATATATACCAGCTAAAGTGAATTTCTCTTTAGTTCTGAAGACTGTAACTCAGGATGCAGTGACACCACACACAATGATCACTGAGATAATGAACCACAAATGGAAAGCTGTCTTTCTCACAGGTGCTGAACCTTTACAGCCAAAAGATTATCCCTGTCATCAAAATAATAGTGCAGTAACAGATTTATCAGTGGTTAAGAGTGTTTTAGCTTTTTTCATGGGAACCCTCCATTTTGAGCGAGGTGAAAAATTTCATTTTGCATTTCCATCAAACCTTAATGCACTCAGCGTCAGTGAAATCAGTGCATTTGGACCTTTGTTTATTGTAACTGGACACAGATGATTATTTATATTCCTTATTTTATTATTATTTTGATCTTTTTATATTAGAATCATGACTGCACATTGTTCATGTGATTGTTTTTTGTCTCCTTCACACTGAATCTCATTGGAATTTTACTATAACAATGGGGGCAAAAGAAATCTCTGGAAATATAATATTTCACAAATTATTTCTGAGGATGATACATTTTGAGATTCTTGTCTGGGAAAAATCATAATTTGTAATTTTACCCTGGAAAGAGGAAAGAATTCCTACAAAGGCAGACAAACAATAGGCAGCAAATAGTACAATGTATATTTAGGTTCCTTTTCAAGCTTAATATTTATTTCAGATTTAATTTGTTGTCACTTCTGTTTTTTTGAGGCATATAGGACTAGGCTGCAAAAGCAGCATTTGAACTGAAAGAAAAGTGTGTTCAGGAGGAGGGAGGAGTAAACATTCCCGATTGTCCCGCTGAGGATTGCTGCATGTGGGATTGGAGCAGCTACTCAGCCAGCATCACACCAGTGAGGAGACCCGGGCCCCAGCCTGAACTTGCTCATCACACAAAGAACGTTCAAGCACAAAGCAGCCACTAAGGGCCATGAGGACACTTTCTGCCTTAGAGGGGCAGGCAGCAGGAAATGCCCATCCAGCCCTCCACGCCTTCCAGGCTGTGTGGCAGATCGCTGCCCCTCCGAGGGCTGGAGGTCCCCGAGGCTCTGGGGCACCCAGGCTAAGTCTGTGAGCTGCCTCTTGCTGCTTTATGTCTGCCGAGTGTCCCGCTGCAGGCGTTTGACTCATGCATGGATGCTGCAAGGCACAACTGGATAGAATACAATCCAGTAAAACAACAAAACACACTGAAGAATAAATATTCCATGGAACTTGTGCCAAGGTTACGTGTTTAACAGTTTCCCACTTTATTGTCAATTATTTGAATCTCATAGAGTGAGGGCAGACATTTTTATAGCACTTTCTGTTTAGCATTGGACATTTGAAGTGGCACAGCAGAAAGGAAGGTGAGTTTTTAGCTATAAATTGTGTTTTGCAATATGAAAGCTGCATAATAATGAATGATATAAGTTTTTTCAAATTCCATTTTTCTTCCTTACCCAAGAAAGGACCAAATCATTCTGAAAACACATTAGAAGTCAATGACAAAGTAATAGAAAATGCTGACATTTGGAAATATCTTTCTGAGAAAGTTCTCTAAGTGCTAGTTTTCAGAATCTATTTCACCCATGTAGATAAACCTGGAGGCAAGGAGCATAGGTGATGTCCTTCATACTGATTGAAAAATCGAATCTCATTAATATGAAAAGACCAGTGGCTAAATATTTTTTCATCACCAGAATGCTAGTATTCTTTCAGGCTGTTTATTATTATTATTATTATTATTATTATTATTATTATTATTATTAATAATAATAATAATAATAATGATAATAATAATAATAATAATAACTATCAGTGGTAACTTCACATTTACACAGTGCCTTTTCTCTCAAAAGGTCCCAGTGCCTGGACACCAAAAATCACTTCCCTAATCATGGAGATGCAGCCTTGATTTTTATCTGTGACCTGTGATTCTGCACAGCAAACAAGGAGACAAATCTCATGAATACTAAAGCATCTTGTGCAATTCAATTTGCTCGTGTGAGCAAAATCTTCAGTTTCAAGCTTTCATATAGAGTGGAACAGCACAGCCTCACTTGGAGTACAGAAACTTCATGGTAGCAACAGTGAGTTTTTCCTAATAAAAAGTTAAGCATGCACTTAAATATATATCTATCTAGGCTGAGTTTTATTATGAAAGATTGAGCTGATAAGTTATTCATGTGTCCTCCCCATGTATTGGAACAAGGGAAGAATTTCCAGAACATTCACAGCCTCAGCCTGAGGCCAACACTTATGAGATCTGGCATGAGGAATCCACTACAGTCTCCACTGAATGTATAGGAAAGCAAACAAAATTAATTATTCACATAGCTTTTAACACTATAAAATCAGGTGAACTGGATCTTACTTCAGTCAGCAATATAATATTCAGAATCCCTGTTTTAATGACGGCAGATCAAACATGGGACATTTTACCCGGATACACAAACATACACGTGTGCCCATGAGTGTGCATATATCTGCTTATGCAGATATTTACAGTTATTATAAATAGCTGCATGTGATGTTTAGGTGCCTAAGGTGTTTAAGAAAGTACTTAAGAAGATTTCTTTACACAGGTGACTAAATTTGGAAAACCTGAAACTTGTCCCAAGTTTCCTGTATAGAGAAAAAACATATGCAAATAATTGACTAATGAGGAAAAAATGGAAGTAAAAAAGAAAAAAAAAAGGAGGAAAAAAAGCACAAAACACACACACACACAAAAATAAATAAACAAACCAAACCATAAAGTGACAAGGAAAATAAATACTTGTATTTACAAATATCCATTTGTTAGCCACGTATAATTGGCTGAGATATTAAGCACAAACATCTGAATTGAATGTGACCTTTTCAGAATTATATTTTATAGTGAAGGGGTTTTTATTTATTTTGATTACTGTCTGTATAAGGGCTGTTGCCATTGCTCAAGGAAAAGTATGTGCTTTACGAAAGGAAAACTCTGGCACAATAAGGAACTTGAAACTGAGTGCTGTTTCCATTGAACTCTGAACTTTATGTTTTACACTGACACAGTTGTAGTGGTCATATGAACTTCCCATTTTGTAGAAATATTAGAACACAGGAAGAAACACTGAAAACACCTCTGTACCTGAAGGAAGAGGGCAAGATGCATGCAGGTTTGCTCTCTTTGGAGAAAAAATAAAATAAAGCATTAACAGAGGTAAAAGTACTTACTTTGCTAAAATAACAATAACTTAAAAATGTATTTTAAAAACAGAAAACTAAATCTTCTGGATTTTTTCTATTTGAAAAGATTCCCAAAGTATATTTCTAATTTGAAGGTTTATTTTATGGATATAGATACAGATAAACATAGAAGCACACATCTTTAGCAGTAAAGCAGAAAAAAGAAGTAACTGATTAAGTTTATAATCATCTCCTAAATTTTGGATGATGATCAAACAAGATGTTGATCAGTGGAGAATTCTTATATGAGCAGTTTTTAGTTGTTTAGAAACCACTTTTTATTTTAAAGAAAACATCACTCACAGCAAGGTTGAGGGAAGCAATTAGGAACAGTGAAGCTAAAGTCAGATGCAGGATGGCAATTATGGTTATATTTGTACAGTAAACAGACAAACACCCAAAAATACCCTTTTTGAGGCTAACATAGGAGGTCTTCCTGAATCTCTACTGTGAGCCCACGGTAATCCAAAGGCAGTAACAGTTCAAAACATTTTTATAATATACCTGCACTACTAATGCAAGTACATCCAGGAAGGCTTTTAGGCCTTGATGTCAACTGGAATGGAGCAATCATCACGTGAAAGGTTCAAGAATGCTTCAGAGTAGAGTGTAATGATGACATTGTTTACTGAGAGAGAATTCCATGGAGGAAACTGTCCCGTAAGCATTAAACTAAACTCACATATATGTGCATCTGTCACTGTTTAATTTACTATAGCTGGCTTAGAACAGTTTAGATTCAGGACTATTCTACTGATACATCAAAAGTGAGAAGAACTCATGGCCTCATGGTGACCTGGACCAAGCCACTCAAGGAAAAGCCTTTATGTGAGATCTGGAATCAGAAATAATTCATATTTCAGGGGGAGTGATAGAGACCCACAGGTTCCAGAGATTCATCCGTTTTTTAACAGACTTCTCCACCGTAAGTGCAGATCACTGTGATTAAGGATATGTAGAAGAAGAAGAAAAAGGGAGGCTTAGAGTCTTGGCACTTTTTTGGAGTCCAGAGAAAGCTGAGAAGAAAAAGAGGAAAACTAACAAGAGATTGATAAACTACAGAAAGCAGGAAACTGATTTTAGGAAGAAGTATTTTGCCAGAATGGGACATTTGCTGATCAGTTCATGTAATCACTAACCACAACAACCACAGAGAGCATTAGGGGCTGAGGGCAGAGTGGTTGGAAAAAGAGGCAGCAGGAAAGGACCTGGGGCTGCTGGTCAGCAGTGGCTGGACCAGCCACAGTGTGCCCAGGTGGCCAAGGAGGCCAATGGCTTGTGTCAGCAATAGCATGGCCAGCAGAACCAGGGCAGTGGCCATCCCCCTGTGCTGGGGCAGTGGTGAGGCCACACCTGGAATCTTGTGTTCAGCTTTGGGCCCCTCACTAGGAGAAAGACATTGAGGGGCTGGAGCGTGTCCAGAGAATGGAAGAGAGCTGGGGAAGGGTCTGGAGCACAAGTCCAATGAGAAGCAGCTGAAGGAGCTGCAGGGACCCAGCCTGGAGAAAAGGAGGCTCAGGGAAAACCTTCTTACTCTCCACAGCTCCCTGACAGGAGGGGGCAGCCAGGTGAGGGTGGGCCTCTGCTCCCTGCAATAAATGGCAGGACAAGAAGACAAAGCCTCAGGGAAGGTTCAAGCTGGACATCAGGAGAAATTTCTTCACAGAAAAGATTAGCAAATATTGGAATGGACTGTCCAGGGAAGTGGTAGAGCCACCCACCAGAAGTGTTCAAATAAAGGCTGGTCATGGTATTTAGAGCTTTGCTCTTGTTGACAAGTGCTGTCCTCTAGTTGACCTTGTTGATGGTGATGACGGATACAGTGACCTCATAGGTCTTTTCCAGCCTAAATGATACTGTGATAATGTGATTATGTAATGATTTGAGGGGTAGAAAGAGCATCAAAATCACACTGAGATAGTTTTGAAATGTGATGTCTCTCATTAAAGTAAAATTTTATGGCCTGTTGATGGAAAATTTACCAGTATCTGCTTTCCAACCCAAAAACTATGCGGACAAACAAATTACAACAAGCTGGGAAGGATGAGAAATAGGAAGAAGAAAGTGCAATTCACTGGCAGTGGTAAGAACAGGACATATTGTTCTGCTGATTGTTCCTTTAAGCATGGATAATCATGTACAATGATGTATTCGCTTTAAGAGGATTCCCCATGTGGAAAATGTTCTTGAAAGGTTTAAACATAGTGAATGATTCAAAACTCATCATAGTGTCATGGGAACAGGGCAACTTAGAAAGCTGTTGTATTAAAAAAAGAAAAAAATAAAAAAAGCAACAGGCAGATAGCAAAGGAGAAGAGAGCCTTGTAATTTGATGCAGAAAAGGAGTCTTGACTGATGCCGTGAAGACTAAGACATCTTTTGGACAGGGGTGAGCATCTTTCAGGATGTTGTCTTTGAGTGAGTCTCAAGATGAAAGTCTGGTTAAACCGGGGTGACTGCAGATATAAGAAGTGAAAACTCCCAGGAGGAAAGATAACATAAGATTTTGTGCTATTTAGGAGACATCCTAAGGAGCAGATGTAAGAAATGTCCAGTTTTTATAGATCAAAAAGCTCCCAAAATGACAAGTACAGTTAATTAATTAAAAGTTTTCTCCCTTTTCCCATCACCCTTCTCTTCATCTTCTCTTCTTTCCTCCCACTCTTTTTTAACTCACTCTTCCCTCTCTTCCCTCTCCTCCTCTGCTGCCTTTTTTTTTTTTTTTTTTTTTTTTTTTTTTTTTTTTTTTTTTCTTTTTCCTCTCAGTTATAATTTTTTTTTCTTTTCTTCCTTCCTCTGTCAGACAGGGCAGAACTAGGCATGACAGTAGCAATCCTTTGCAGAAGCCAGAGACAGCGAGAAAAGGAACTCCCTGGAGCGAGTTCATGAACTGCGTAAGCCAAGGATGCTCAACTGACACTCAAAAGACTGCTTTTCAAGATCTGCTGTGCTTGAGAAGGTTGTCACTTGTCTCAGAAAGAAACACATCATATTCTTTGCACAGATTGTTTCTCCTCAGCTAGGCCAGGTTGGGAGAAATTTCTTGCAACTTCTCTGAAAGAAAAGATCATATTATTTTTAAATCAGATCTCTGGCTTAGGAAAATATAGACCACTGGGTTTAGGACTTATAGTAAGCAAAGTTTTAGGACATACTCTGAAAGAAAATATTAAAGATGGAAAGATAAAAAAGAAAAAAAATTAGATGGATTTACCAATGATAGACTGCCAAACCCAACAGATACTGTTCCATGATAAGATATCTGATTTTTCTAGACAAGTGAAATTTAATAGATCTAATCTGCCTCGGCTTCAAGAAAACATTAAATATGGTCCATGCTAGAAATTGTTATCAAAGCTGGAGGGGATGGGGATTAGATGAGGAGCTATAAATATGTAAGGAGCTGGCTGGTGAATTATTAGGGAAGGGCAACTGAGTTCTTGATCAGATAGGCTAGAACCACTGCTTCCTTTTCTTGGAAACCAGAGTATGTTAGTTCAGATGGCTGATGACACAAAACCAGACACTGTCAGCACAGGGGAGGAATCAGAGTGAGGACTGAAGAAGAAGAAACTGAAACTAGAAAGAAACATATTAAGTGAAGCAGTGTCTTGTATTGAGGCACAAATCATCCCATTTGTGCTCAGTGTTCAAAGTTCTGAGAAATACAGAAAAGGGAAGAAATGAGGGATAAAACCTGCATGTTTTATCCAATCAGCAGCTATGGATCACTGACATGAAGCATTAGTAGTAATAGTAGTAGCAGTAATAATTATTATTATTAATAATAATAATAACAATAACAACAATTCAAAGGAGGAATTACTGGAATCTTACAAGTCAGGTGTTGATTTCATACAGTTCCCTCATTCTGATTTGAATAAAGGTATTTGAAAAATTTTTCCAACACAATGCAATGATTTGGCTGTGCAGAATCCATTCCTTGAGAGAACGTAAGGTTCAACCTGGGCAAATAACAGCTGTGTAAAAATACATTTTTCTTTTTATATACATTGAGGTGAGACTCTAGGGCAGAAAAGGAGAAGTTATACAAGATAGGGGCAGTGTTGCTGCAAGAGAATGATTATATTAATTAATTCATTGACAGTATGGCTGAAGATTAGATTTCCAGAAAAAAAGATAATTGCCCATAATGAGTTGCCTCAGAAAGTTGGAATCATGAAAGTGAAGTTTCCTGCCTCAAAAATAGGAACCGCCCAGATAAATCTGGCAGTAAATGATCTGTCCCTTACCTGAAATTTCTTTGCTGGTACATTACACCTTCAACGTTTGGCAGCTAGTGGACTCTCACAGGAAAGAAGGGGGATAGTAGCACATTGCCATGTTAGTATATAGTCAGTGTTTCTTCTGCAAGCTAACTATATGGGTTCAAAGATGGAAATTTACCCAGAGAAATTGTAAATACCTGTCGTCACTCTTCTGGCACTTCTACCACACCTGCAGAAAGGCTCTGGAAATTAAATTTTTAATTGCTATATAGTGCATATAAACAGCTGGAGTCTTTTCCTCTGCTCTCCTCTGAAGCAATGAAATCACAAGAAAAGTACATTAGGTTTGAGTCATTGTCACAAGTTAAAAGAAAAACATAAAATGGAGAAGCTGAGACACAAAACTGAGACACATTCAAACGTTGTAGAAGTTGCAGGGAATGAAAAAAAATCATATAAAACTGAGATGAAAAAGGACGAATAAAGGTTTGCATAATCTTTACCCCAGGGTGTAATAACAGTGCTAGTGTTTTCAGACTATAACCTTTTTTTGGGATAAAAAACTAGCCAAACACACAGGCTCGCCATTCTTTTCAGCCTTCCTGTATGACTCCAGACAAGCTGCTGGAGGTAAGGTACACAGTGGACCCACTGGATCCTTCAGCTCCAACACTGGGCTATCTCTGATATATTTCAAGCTTCCTTTAAGGACTGTGATTTGTAAGCCTAGAGTCAGGTCTGCTGTCTACTAGTGCAGGGACCAGCTACATAGGAGACAGCAGCAAATCAGGAAATCAGGAAACCCATGTGCAGTGCAGGCAGCAGAGCAGAGCTAGGCACCATGAAGACTGGGATATCTCCTCACAGCTATTTATGGACAGATTGCTGATCACAGACCCAAAGAAACTTCTGATAAATCCTGTTAAAGGGGCTGATGGATTAACTTTGCTCTCTTACGCCTTATGCCTTATGCTGGGACAGATGCGTGGTCTTTTATAGGTGAGAGAGAACCTGACCCAAAATATAAATCTATTAGTTGTCTATTTGAATTTGAAACAAACCAGCTGTGTGCCCTCACCTAATCTACATTGAACTTGTACTGCTGCATGAAATACAGGCACTAAGGGCAGTGGAACTACTATTCTGAAACCAGGTAATTTTTCAAGGTGGCAATGACAAAACTTTTGCATGCTCATCTCTTGACTAATGAACAATCATGGAGTATAGGATCCTTAGACAAAAGAAAGCAAATTTAAATCATCCACTCTGGGAAGAATCCCACCAATAACATATTATGGAATGAAGTCAATAATGAGATGGAAGGGTAGATCCACTGTTATAGTTAAAAATAACAAGCAAACAAACCAAAAAAACCCTGAAACTTGGAGGCACTAAAATACAATTTAGAGTGAGCCTAATCTTATTTTATGATATAAGGTTTCTAACCCCTCCAAATCTCAGATTGTAAAAATTAACAAATGTTGGAAAATCCTGAATTCTTTTCTGTATCTGTAGGACATGAATAGTTTCCTGGGAATAGAGAACATTTCAGTATTAGTCTCCTTACACTTCTATAAAGAACTTACTACTAAGAACTTACTCCTTACTATAAAGAGCAGCAGGAGAAAAAAACACCCTACTTCATAAAAATGTTGTGTAGAGAAGTCTATAAATTATTGAGCTATTCTGTTCTGATACAGAGAGCTCACATATGTATGTGTGTCTGCATCAGAGGAAGCTAGCCAGAATTGATTGCTGCATGAATAAACATTTACAGCTTCAGCCCCTGCAACAGTTATTGTCCCCTCTCTCTCCTCTTGTCTCTAAGTTTCTAAGTGGTCATGTCCTGCATGACTCTTTGCAGACTATGTGTTGGAAAGGGCAAACTCTTGCTATTCTTCTGTGCTGTACACTAAGCCCTTTCTGCCCCCATTACTGTTTGATCTTTTACAAGGTTATCCTGGTATGAATTATAGGATGTAATTAAGGAAGACGGTTTTAATCCTTTGCTTTGTAAGTGTACAATCTATTTATACAAGAACCAGCTACTTGATATTGTGAATTTTGTACAGTCTATAGCTGAGGATGACCAAACCAATTTCTCTGGATAGAATAAATCCTCCTTATCCTCACCCTTCAAACTTCAAACTGAACTTGATCCAAACAGCATTTTCTCCCATTTAGAAAATGCTTCAGTTTTAAGTTTCATTTTCACGCGAAAATGCTGTGAAATAGATTGTTCTCATGGTATTTTCAACCAAGAATTGAAGTAGAAAGTACCAGAAATACCACAAGGAAACTCATTCCTGGACTGATCTCCAGGAAAGCTTGCCTAGACAAATAAGAATGGAATTCAGGTGAGATTCCTGGGACACCCCACAAATGCAAGGCTGCATTTCAAGTGGTAATTACAAAGACTTGGACAAGGCATAATAATAAGAGGTTATGTGAAAAAACATAAATCATTGGCCTTTTAAGCAAAGCATGTTTGAGATGACCTAATTTGAAAGATTTCAGATTGTGACACGATTTGGGCCTAGATTGCTGAGCACAGGCATTCTGCTCCACACCACTTTGTCTCTGACCGTTCACAGTGAGTGACATGTTACAGAGTTTATAAAATTAATCCACTCCTGCGCTACGCTGGGGTTTTATTGCATGGAAACTAAGACACTTTGGGGCATGACACATGTCTTAGCAAAGTTGTTCTTTCATCCTCCAGCTTATAGAGACATTGTAGTAACATTTGAATATCACTTCTAACTTCTTGCAGTAACATTTAGAGGCATCATCCCCATGCCAAGCACTGTAGACCAATGGGAAGAAAGAACCATGCCTCCAGATCTTCAAATTGACATAAAAGAGTAACTCTGAGATAGAGGCAGAGCACAGGGAAGTGGTTGGAAATCCTACACTTGGCATGTTGCCCAGGTCTTTTTACAGCTCCATTTGCACCTATTGTCTATGTTATTCTTTTCTACTTGCACTACTGTGTAATAATGAGGGCTGGGAGTACCCACATCTTCCTCAGCTTGGCTCTTTAGCCAGGCCTGCAATGATCTCATCTCTGACAGAGTGGAGTGCAGAGGGATTTGTAAAACACACATACACAATCATACTACACCTTCCACGAGATCAAAGAAAATTTGTCCATGAATCCTTGACACCAGCTGACAGATTAAAACTGAATGTTTGTGGAGTTTGTTATGCTCCTGTTCAAGCCATGGCAGAGAGTATGTACAGGCAGGGCCGGGCTGGCTGGGGCCTGATATACTGCTAGTGAATGTTGAACATCTGCAGCAGGAAAGAAGGATGATACAGTGACCTCTACATACCTAAATTCTATAGAAATATATTCTGTGGTAAATCCAGAGAGACACTACTGATTCTGACAGATTTATTCTGGAGGCATACCCATACAACTGAAAGCACAAATCGGCCCTACATGTAATCAGCTTTGGGATGAAAGGCACTATTTAAACTGAAGATGTTAATAATAATAATAATAATAATAATAATAATAAGAAGAAGAAGAAGAAGAAGAAGAAGAAGAAGAAGAAGAAGAAGAAGAAGAAGAAGAAGAAGAAAGATAATGTTCTAGGGCAAGTGAGACTCATGGCTTTCATCTTCAAGCCGATGGGGAGGATGGAAAGATAGTGAACTTTTATTTCTTTAATGATAGAAAAAAAATAAACAAGATATAAGGATGCTGTTCAAAATACATGTCAGTGGGAAAGGGGAAAAAATAAAGAATATGGAAGGGAAAAAAATAAAAACAAATAAAAAGCCAAGCAAAACTGAAGTAGATTTGACCTCAAAGGAGCTGAAATTGAGTTAAAGTTTACTAGTGAAGTCATGTTTCCCTTGGGGGGTTGGGTGCCATTTAAGCTATTTCTTCTCTTATACTTGTACAGCATAATTCCCCTAATAGAGTGCTCTACAGGTTAAACAAACAAACAAACAAACAAACAACACCAAAAAACCAAAACCAAACCAACAAACCAAAAAAACCCCATCAACAACAAAAAAATCCCTTTGATACAGCTGGTCTCCAATTCCATTTACTAGCCTGAAAAACCTCCCCTAATATAAAAGAGTTTAGTATTATTTTGTGGAAAAAATTGGGTCCTAAATACTACCTTACCTGGTATGGTAAGGCAGTCTGAAACAAAAGCTACTTCCTCAGTACCCTAGCTCTTGACAGATTATACTCACAAAGCTGTTGTCAACTTATTCTGTACCTTTTAGTCTGAATTCCGTGCTCAGAAAAGGATTCTCTCAGTGTTAATTTTTATGAGGTGACTGTTATTTTTAACTTTTCTCCACCTTTCCCTGAATCATGTTCTCCCTCTCATTTCGACGCCCACCCCCCTTCACACAAACCCATCTCTTCTGTTGAAATGAAAGCCCACACAAACTGGTGACTGATTGGACTCTGCCAGAGGCATAATTAAGGAGCTTTTAGACCCTACACTGATAATGAAAGAAAGGAGCAAATTTACACTAATCAAACAAACAAATAAAAAATATACCGGAAAACTCCATGTATACGTTTTTTCTCAGCTATGGTACTTGACAGTGCTACTTTAACAGCAGGTGATAAGGAAGCTTCAGACCGAAGAGTGATTTTTTGAGTTGATGGTGCCCCTTTAAAGACACACAGGGAGACTATATATCCCACTGTGCTGGTATCAGCTTCATTTTTCCTTACCTTCCCTGCTCTGATAACCAGTCTGCTGCTGCCATACCACAACCTCTGCCAGAGTTTTTGCGAGTGAAAAGATCTTCAAACACTGGTATTGGTTTTTTGAGACTGACAGGGCATGATCTGTCAGGAGGTAGAAGACAGGGTTGAGCCAGAGATGGGGTTTCTTCTATCTGAGTTTTTTGGAGAGTTTTTCTCATGAAAGCAGCAACCCTGAATTCCTTGCATCCCAGAAGGATGTGGGGACTAAATTAACAGACATGTTTATAATCACCTTTTGCTGTATTTCAATACCAGTTGGAAAAGGAAATTTTCTGAAACATCCACACTCTGCATGAGAAAATGTTCTAACCTGTATGTCCCTGATAAGTGCATCTAATTTGTCTCCTTTTGGTTAACATATTTTTCTATGTCTAAGATTCCCTCTAATGTTGACATGGGCATATTAAAATCAAAAGCCTATTTATTTAAGAGCCATAGAGCCAGAATTTCTGCATCTCAGACATTTCATTACAGGAGCTCTTTATACTCTATTATTCCTGCCAACAATTTCTTTATTGGTTAGGCCAACACATAGTTTCAACTGAAGGATCAGTAATCCTATCATTTTGAACAGAGGGGTACCAAACCACAAAGTCTTGTGCTAAGGAAGTGAGAAGAGGACAAAAAAGGAAGAAAAAATGTTTCTCATAATTCTTTCTGCCTCTCTAAAAAGCACATATTCTCACAACGTTTCAACATCAGACCTGAGAAATCATCAGAAAAGAACCACTTCTGAGATCCCATATACCTGGAAACAAGGTAGATTTCCAAATCCTGAATGTCCTTGCTGTCAGCTGTTTTGTCTGTGTAAGGGGAGCAATAGTATCAATAAACTTGTGATTATCCCCAGAAAGTCAGGTAGTGATGTGTCCCTCTTACTGCCCAGAGTTAGTGGTGTAATGATGGGCATTCCCCTCCTCCCCTGGAGACAGGGGAGTCTGACTGCTGTTGGAACTCTCTGATAGCTGCCAGCTAATGACAATCCTGCTTGTGTACATTACCTTCTTCCTTGCAACTTTTCTATTAATCTTGGCAAAAAGGGTGAGCTGGAAGAAGGCCTAATTTGATGTCTTGCTTACAAATTACAAAGACTCCACAGTAGCACCAAAGCAACCAGTATGATTTTACATGTATCTAGAGTCAGACTTACAGCTAGCAAAGCCACTAGTTCTGATAGATAAAAACACAAACTGAACACTGGGTTAAGTCACCCTACCTGAGACACAGAAAACATTTCTTGTCCATCTGAAGTTTACACTATTTAAAATCAGAGATAAACTTCTCCTTTTGTGTCATCCTACCCTGATAGGAAGTGAGCACCTGAAACAGGGTAGAAAATTCAAGGCTATCTATCCTGTACCAAAAGACTGGAATTAGTATCTTCAAGTTGTTCTGCATTAGAAACTTCAGAGTAAAACGAAAATGAAAATTGACCATATTGAAATGATTCTTCAGGGTACCATTTGAATAAGGACCCTCCGAGGTATTTAGGAGGAATTCAAGCCTGTGGCCAAGGTCTAGTGTTTAGGTTTGTGCTCTATCTGATCTAACAGCTGCAGTGCATCTAAAAATCCAGATCACATGGCTGGTGATTCAGTATACGCTTGATTTGGACATATCCAAGAACCATCAGAATTAAGTTTTCTGAGCTTATTACCAAAAAATCTACAACTTTTTGCAAAGAATCTTACAGTAAGGCCAGCATGTCTTCTGAAATTTCTGGTATTTTATTTTGCAATATTTCAATCCATTATTTGCTATTTTGATTCAAGCTGGTAGACAGCAGCCTAAATACACAAATGATCGTGACATTCTGTGGCCCTACATAATAAGAAAATTCATTTTGAAGGTTTGGGAAAAAGTGGTTTTTGCTTGCTGGTTTCTCTCAAATGTGACAACAATTGAGAATCATAGCTGAAGCACACAGATTAAAAACAAAGAGCAGAGAGAGGTTCCTCCCACAGAGCAGAGTTATACTTAATACCAGAAAATAATGTGGACATTGAAAGATTTTATTACTTCAACAGGTAACTGGGAGAACTATTGGAAGAAAAAAAATTGCTGAAGACTGTGAAACATGAAGACTCCATGTTTGACTGCACAGCTCCTGGAGCTCCAACATATAAGAGAGTGTGATGGAGGTGGCCTCAGTAGTATCACTTCATTCTTTATATGGTTTATAAGTATCCTTTAATGCCACGGCAGTAAGTCTGTCAAGTACTGGGAAGGAAAAGGAGGAGAGAGAAAAAAAAATCCTCCTCTGTGCTTACAGCCTTGGGTAATTTAACCCTGAGTGTTCAAACTGCCATCATGTTCCAAAGCCAAAAATCACCCTTCATTGCTCATGATTTGTGATAACTGACTGATGGAGTCTCTACAGCTGCACTATTCACCATTTTTTCTTTGTCACACAAGAAAAAGCAACAAGATTTGGACCTTCCCTGTGTACAAAGGTTCCCAAGACTCTTCCAGGTGACCTACTTCCAGGTGGTGATTCATAGTTTCCCAAAGTAACTAAGTGAAATATTAGAGTTTTGATAATTTTTCCTTTTAGACTTTCCTTTCTTTGATTATGGAATTCAGAAAAATAAAACCTATGAACAGTGAGAAGGAAGAGGGTGGGGGAGAAAGGAACTAGCCTCAAGCAGCACCAAAAGAGTCAGCCTCCTTCCTTTGGTTCCTTAGACACCAGCACACCCAGGTTTAACTGTGTAAATTTGTGTTTGAAAAGAAAGCAGCAAACTTCTGCTTCTTGGGTCCTGTTTGCATGAACATAAAATATTTGGTGTTGCTCTTTTAAGGAGACCATGTTTTACACAGGATTTTAATACAAGTGTCCAATAAGGTTGAAAATAGTGACCCTTTGAATTGGAAAGATTAACATTTTTATAGATAGGACAGAAAAATAGGCAACTTGAAGTGAAGTGTGAGAATTCTATCTTGTTTTGCTTTCTTTTATTTTTTTTCCTTACAACAAATAAGGCATATGGACTGCAAAGAGGGGACTACCCCATTAGGAAAAAAAAAAAAGTCTTTTACAGTATTTTCCAATTTAAAGCTGCTTGCAAGTAGCACTCAGGATCATCCAAGAAAAGTCTGACTCACTAGTTTTTCAGTTTAGTTTGTTAATAGCCTGCCTTTCATAAAAGCATCAAGCACAATAACAAAAATACCTAAATCAATAGGATGATACAGCAATGCCTCACAGAGATGATATTTTTGAAATAAATACATACCATTCAGCCTGGCCTGCTTGACATCAAATTTATATACTCAATAAGAAAGCATAATTAATGGTCCCAAACTGTATTTTCTTTCACCTATTTCACATCTCACGAAGCCGAGGGTTTTGTCAGAAAGAGTGGGGAAGGCAGAACGGAGAAAGTGTTCCATTCATAAATGAAATTAATCCATTAAAAATTACTTTCTCCCCAGCTCCCTACCAGTGTCTCCTGGGGACTAGTGTGTATTTTATTAAGAAACAGAAATGCTTGCATTTCACAGGGTCCATAGCCAGGTGATTTATCTTCTCTCTTTACTCTGCTAGCTCGCTGGGCATTCACTAATTTTGAGGGAACAAAGGAGACAAACTAGGAGCCCCCATTTCCTATTGATGTCGACACATCTGTACTCAGCTCCAACATATCTACCCCTCTATCTACCAAGTGGACCTACTATCAAATTTAATTAGTTATTTTGATTTTCCAATGTTACCTAAACCCTTCTAAAAAAAATAAGCAGATTGTACCATGTGAATTGTAGAAGAAGGAAAACATGTTGACTATGAGTCCGCTTCTTGAATCCAAAGTAGTTTGGTGCTTAACTGACTTGAAGTGTTTTGCAGGTCTCCCTGTTCAGTGGGGAAAAAACTGAAGTGTGGAAAGTTGACTGACATTGTGTGTCTTCAGGCAGCTCAAATAAAAGCCTCATCTGGTGTCAAGTCCTCCTTTTCAGACAAAACACAGAGCCCAGAGTTAAAGCTATTCACTAAATAGCAGAAGATGTAAATATATCACTGCCTTTTAGCTCTTCACATCTTTTCCACCAGGTGATTACCCCTCCCAGAGCAAAGTCAGATAATGTGGTCATCCTGGCTGCATCAGGACCCACGGCAGGTTTCACAGGAGGTACCACAGGCCTGTTGTGTTTCTTTGAGTACAGAGCTGTGAATTGGAGGACAGAGACACTGGCTCATTTTCTCTTCTCCCCACTCTGCTGTGGAAGTTTGGGGAGGAGGAGGGTCAGGCACAGATCTTTTTTCTCTGGTGGCCAGTGACAGGACCTGAGGGAGGCCTGATTTTGTACCAGGGGAGGGTTATGCTGGATATGAGGAGAAAGATTCTTCACCCAAGATTGGTTAGGCACTGGAAGAGGCTCCCCTCTTCCACAAGAAGGGATCACAAGAGGGAAGTGATCTCAACTCTAAGCCTGAAAGAGTTCAAGAAGTGTTTGGACAATGCTCTCAGAAAAAACTATGTGATTCTTCATGTGTCCTGTGCAGGGCCAGGACTTGAATTCCCCAATAATCCTTGGGGAATTATTTTAATCTAAATTGCTTATTGCTATTTTCAAATGCCAATGAATCAAACACATTCAACAGTCTTATGGTAAAAAGCTGCTTTAAGTGAATTGCTTTAAACATTCATCATTCATTTGTGCAGAAATGCACAAATTCTAGGAGATTAGCTTCTAATCCTTTCCATGAGCATGGCACCTGTTTTTATCTTGTAGTAAAAAATCACAGCATAATAAGATAAACTTTAGGTTTAATACAGTTTTCCTTCATCCTGAAAAAAAATCCAAAAAACACCAAGTAGAAAACCTCAGTATTCCCAGAGGCTTGTGCCTGAGAAAAAATTAAATTATCAGAAAAATAAAAGAAGGAAGGTCTTTAGGATTTAGTCTTATATTTTATTACTGAACAAGTGTTGATTTTTCTTTTTCTTTTTCCTTTCTTCTTCTGTTTCTGCAGCATTGTCCCAATACCTCATTGATACCAAATATAGCAACTCATTCATTATCCTGAATATCTTCTGAGCCAAACTCCACCCATAAATAGGGCTGCACTGACTCATAAATCTCTGTGGCTGGATGCCTGAAAATGCATGTAGAATCCACCTCTGGGTTTGGACATAATAAATAATGAAAAATGAGTCATGGTAGTTGCCATATTTGTAATGAATTGTAGCTTTGCAAAAGAGACAATGGGAGCTATCCTGAAACTTGCAAGATTAGATACATCTACTTTAAAAAGGCTTATTTATGATAGAGTGAAATAGTCTTTGCAGAATTTTCCTTGTCACATAATGACTTAGAAACAACCCACAAGAAGTATCATAAAAAGAAAATAATAATAATAATTTAAAAACCTGTTACACCTCTGTCTCTCCTAAAGAGAATATAATTAAATTTGAGTCTCCATAATAGGCTAAACATTTTCCCTTATCAGGCTTAAAAATATCCCATGGGATAATATTAGTCTGATGAAGCTTTGGCTTTGAAGGGAGAATGTTTTTATCTCCATACAAATGGGAAGTTTACATTATGTTTTTTCTTCAGATTTTATTTCTCTATTAAAAATAGTTTATGTATGTAGTATCACAAGCAAAATGAAACACCTTGATATATCAACACAGAGAGATCAGTTTAACTTTTTTTTTAGTGACACTGTTTTTGTTCTAAAAAAAAATCATCATCCTGCAGAATATTTTTTGAACTCTTATGGGTTGGCTTCAGATCCAAAACTGAGCAATAATTACACAGCTAAATGAATAGTCAGCTAATAGTCAGTTTTTGTTCTAAAAAAAAAAATCATCATCCTGCAGAATATTTTTTGAACTCTTATGGGTTGGCTTCAGATCCAAAACTGAGCAATAATTACACAGCTAAATGAATATAAGTCAGAATAATATAATACACAGAATAACCGTGACTGCTACTTTAATCTGGTTCTACTAGATATTTCCAATGAAGACTTAAAATAACAATATAAGTGTCATTAAAATGCCATCAGTTACAGTCACTAAACTATAGTATCTGATGTACTGCTTTATTTTTCTATATCGTGTCTTTCATATTGTGCTGTGGCAAGTGTTGACTTTTTAATTGCAATTGCAGTATGTCATCTAATTGGGCAATGTTGCAGTAAGGAAGATTCTTTCCCTGAATCCAGCTGGGATTTAATTTACCCAACACAAAAACAGCTGAAGTCCATGGTCTTTACCATGAAGAAGGAATGGGAGAAACAACCTTTTAGCAATCTTGGATGGTCTATGCTATTATATGAAAAATAAAATTCAAGCTCTTTCATTTTAAAACAAATGTTTGGGAGTTTGTTCCTACCTTTGATAAGAACTAAGGTGTTATATTTCAGAAGTTAATGTTTGTGTCAAAGTATGGAGTTATAGTTACCATATTTTCTTTTAGATTAATTATGCTGCCTAAACCAGAAGATATTCCCAAAATCAGTTAGTTGAACTCTCAGAAGGTAATACAGGGTTCCTGATTTAAAGTCTTAGTTAATAATCATCTAATTCAGAAGCCATATGAATTAAATCTATCTGAGTTTTTAAATGCAAAGTTACAATGGCACCTGTAAACACTAAACACTTCAGACAAATCACCATCCTACAAAAGAGAAAGTATTCCTGAAATCCCAGACAGGCTAAGTTTGCATGTTCTACAGCAGTGTGATTTTTAACCCTGGGCATAACAACCAGAAGCACCCACATTCTGCTTCCTGAGCAGAAGAAGAGGTCAATAATTACAGCATTCTCAAAAAGCAAAAGTACAAGGTTCACGAGTGCATCTCTCATTTCCCATTGCAGGAGAGATGTTTAGTTAATCAAGGGAAGTTTGAGATTATCAATCAGAATTAACTGAAACATCAGCTTGAAAAGAATGGTTTAAATACCTTTGTGAATGTTCTAGCCTAAAATTTAGGTGTTCTTCCATGCCTAGACTTGCAAAACAAACCAGATTAACTCACCTGAGGCCTCTTTGAGGTATTTTTATTTTTTTAATGCAGACAGCAGTTAATGTCTTTCTCTAGAAAATGTAACTGTGATTTCATTGATCACCACAGAATTCTTAACAAATGATCTTCTAGGTATGAAAATCTAGCTGGCCACAAAGTTCTTTTGTCTGAAAATTATAAGTTATAAATTAGTTTGGAAGGAACCTCCAGGGGTCATCTAGTCCAACTTCTTGTTCTAAGATGCAGTGTCCTGTCCATCCTGAAGCAGCACTGCTGGACTGACTCCACTCCATGTTCATGTCCATCCTTCTTCTATGAAATTCCTTGCTTGTGCCAAATAGTGGGAAATTATTACTTCCCCAGGACTGCAAGCTCCCCCTCTGCTGATGAAACCCGTAACACAGTTAGTTTTATCTGTGCAAAGGCACACTTGCAGCTTGTGTTCAAACTTTGCCCCTTAGGAGCTCTCAGGTTCTGCAGTGTTGGTTTTTACCTAGTCAGCACCCAGCTGATATGTGCAGTTATTTCCTCTCAGATACGATGGCAAGACAGATAGGACAGTGGCTTCAACTGCAAAAGACACAGTCCCACAGTGCCCACCTAGGGAGAGTGTCTAGGGAGGGTAATCAGGCTGAGGTCATTATCCAGTGGTCACCAAAAAAGTTCCCAGTGCTAACATAAGCAAATAAGCAATCCAGGATCAGGATGAGAGCTGGAGACAGTAACCTGGGTCAAAATCACATCCCATGACAGCCAGCAGTGTCCAAGACAATGAGACATGCCCAACATCAAGCTGGGGACTCAGGTTTGTAGTTCAGCATTCAGGAAAGGGTCTGTATTAACAGGGGGCACAACCAGGCATGGACATGGCTGCCACACAATGCAACAGAACTCCTACAGGAGCCCTGCATTAAAAGCAAATTTCAAGAACAGGGAGCCCCTGAAGATGCTTCACGCAAATATTTTTTCACAACAGACTCAACCAAAGTTATACACCTGAGTCATATCAGAGAGCTGTCCTTAGGTGTGGGTATCCGAACTAAAAGAAGCGGAGAACACTCTCAGAGCATCGGGACCGCTGAGCACAGCGATCTGTGAGGTAGCATATTTGGTGTATGTGCAAGTAATTGCCCAGAGACATCCTTGAAACTCCTGAGTTGTGTCTGATGTCTGATTTCCAGAAAACAATTTTAAAACCTAGGAGCTTATTGGGAGAGTTTATCTGAGAAATAAATCCTTTACAATTTCTTTAATGTTTGTTAAATATCTCACCTACTGGCTATGCTTCAGGGGTGTTTTAATTAGCAAGACAGGTTTTTGCTGCAGTTTTCTTTTTGCCTGTGTCTACAGGCAATTTTGAACTAACAAGTTATAAGGGAATATCCTGAATTTAGATAAAATTCCCAAATCTATAGGCTTCTCCTTTTCCTCTTTACCCTTTAATTCCAAAGTACAGTTTGGGAAGTTGACTTAAAGTTTTTCATAACTTAATTGTCCATCCATCTTGTATGCCATGATGATAAAAGTAGAACATCCTGGTGTGTAGGGTTTATATGACCAGGTTTGGTAACAGGGGGCTCATAGAGGTGTTTTCTGCAAGAAGCTGCTGGAAGTTTCACCCGTGCCTGGTGAGACAATGTCAGCTCAAAGATGGATCCTGTAATGGTCAAGGCTGAGTCAATTAGAATTGGTAGTAAGGCTTCTGTCATACGAGCCCTGTATTTAAGAATAACAAACAAAAAGTTATTACAAAAATTTAATGTGGAATCCTCTCCTTTCTAAGAGGCTGAAATCTGATCTTACTCTCCTTGTGTTAACTCCTCCTTTGACCCAAATCCTAAAACTCTGCCCCTACAACACCCTGTAAAACTCCAAGAGTCAGCCCCTGTCTTTCTCTCGGTCTTCCTCCTTGCCTTCTTCGTCCCTGGTCCTGGAGGAAATAAAATGGATCCTGGAACTTAACAAACAGAGGCTTATCTAGTCTGTTTCCCTGCTTGCAGCTGCTCCTTCCTGGACATGATGGTCACTGTTGCCATATGATGCAACAATTTAATTGCATCCAGAGAAGAGCAGAAGGAGCAGAAGTGCAGAAGGAGGGGCAGGAGCTGCCCCAGGCTCTGGAGCTCAGATTCCCCTGCAGCCCCTGGAGCAGCCCATGGTGAGGCAGCTGAGTCCCTGCAGCACAGGGAGGGCACGGGGGAGCAGAGATCCACCTGCAGCCCCTGGAGGAGCCCAGGGGAGCAGGGGGATGCCCAAAGGAGGCTGTGATCCCATGGGCTACCTATACTGGAGCAGGTGAATGCCTGAAAGAAGACTTTGGGCATGTGGGAAACCTGTGCTGGAGCAGGCTCCTGGCAGGACCTGAAGACCTGTGGAGAGAGGAGCCCAGGCTGGGGCAGGTTTGCTGGTAGAATTCCCTCTGCGGGGACACACACCGGGGCAGCCTGTTCCTGAAGGATTGCAGCCATGGAGACTGAGCCACAGCCGTGGGATGGACTCACATTGGAGATGTTCATGGAGAACTGTCTCCTGTGGGAAGGTCCCCATGCTGGAGAAGGGAAAGACTCCTCTCAGGAGCAGCAGCAGGAACAATGAGTAAAGAACTGCCCATAATCCCCATTCTGATCTCTCTGTGACACTGCGTGAGGAGATAGAGTTGGAAAGGAGGGAGAGGTGAGGTGTTTTTAAGGTCTTAGTTTACCTCTCATTATTGTGCTCTGATTTTGTTGGTAATAGCAATAAATTTGTTAGTAATACATTTCACTGATATCTCTCATTTGAGCCTGTTTTGCCCATGACAGTATTTGCTGTCTCTGGGCCTTATCTCAACTCATGAACCCTTTGTTATATTTTTTTCTCCCATATCCAGCTAAGAAGGGGAGTGACAGAAAAGATTTGGAGGTGCCTGGCATCCAGCCATGGTCAACCCTCTACACATGGGAATCAGCAACTTGCATGATGTGGTGGGATATGAATGATAAGGAGCAGTCTGATAAGGAACAGTAGTGTTCAGTGCAGCTGGAAGTCCAAATTAGTGGCAAAACAGAATATACAGTCTCAAAGACAAATTTGGAGCCCTGATGATGAGAATACGGTATTACAGAATAAACCCAAATTTCAACTAGTCAAGAGGTTCTATTGTTCCTGATGTGATAGAGAATCCTTTCTAAACTGAAGCTATTTTAATGTGAATCCTTAAGCCTGGCTATAATCACATAACAAGACTAATTCAAAATAACAATCAGCCTAATCTGGTGTTTAGTACAATCAACAGAGAGACTATGGTTCCAATTTATAAAGCACTCGCACATACTACCTACTTTCAGAATCCTTGAAAATTACAGGCGTGCCATTGCCAATTCACAAAGATTTTTAAATCCATGTATCTCCAGTGTCACAGTATCTTCCAGTACCATAGGCAATGTTCAGCTCAGTGTCTCACTCTGTTAGTTCAGGCAGTTGAGGCCACATACAGAAATAAAGAAAGAAGAAATTCTGAGGAGAGGAAAATACATTGAAAGTAAGAGAAATATTTCACTACCATAAGAGACAATATACAATATTTCTGGGGGTTTGTTTGTTTGTTTGTGGGGTTTTTTTAGTTGGTTTTTTTTTTTTTTTCACATTAACAGGACCCAGAACACATTGGTGAAATTCCCAGAAGGGGCAAAAATAGGACATCAATTTCGACAAATGATGCAGAAAAATGGATTTCTCAGCTCCCATGATATGACAAAAGCCTTGAGAATGACTGGAAAAGTTTTTCATAGTATGACTGTGAAACTCACCCCAACATTCCAGGTCTTCCAAGAACTCTAAAGCACTTATCCACAGCTTTTATAAAGCAACTGGAGATGAGTCACATTAAATGATTTTAGTAATGTAAAAGTTAGTACTGTAAGTATACACTGTATGTACAGTATAGAATACTGTAAGTATACCATATGTATACTTACATATGTAAGTATACCATATCAACACTGGGAAGAACAAAACTGAATTTGGATTTGTGCATTTTATCTGCACCCACAGTTCTTGTATTTGAAATCAATGCCAGGAAAAGAAAAAAAAAAGTATATATAAATACTGACTTACTATACAAACTTAAAAATATTGACTCACTACACAAACTTTGAAGCCCTTCCTAGTGACCCATATCTTCATAAATTCAGGTCTAGGCTTCATTAACTGTTCTCATTTCTCAATTCCTATATTATATCTAAAATCTACATTCCCTGAAATGGGAGACAGAAAAGAAAAACAACTAGGACCTTTGTCTGCAGTTCTTGGGTGTGAGGGAATTGAGATCTACTTGAGGCCTTTAGGAAAATTGAAAGTTACAGTGGTCTCTAAGGAATTTTCAGGTATTTAAAATATTTCAAAAATAATACAATTCCAATAGAAACCTAATATCCAATCTGAATGAAGATACAGGACTCTATTGAATCACACAAGATTTCGTGGTTAGAAGGGAGCTCAAGCATCATCTGATCCAGTCCATCTTGGAAAAAGTAGAGTTGAGACAGGATGGCCCAGTACCCAGTCCAACCAAACCCTAAAATATCCAGCATTGGGGAATCCACCATTTCTCTCTGGAGATTATTCCAAAGGTTAATTGTGCTCTGTAAAAAAAAAAAAAAAAAAAAGAAGAAAAAAAAAAAAAAAAAAAAAAAATTGGTTTATTCCTGCTCAATTACAGGCCCAAAATGAATTAATTGCCACAAAAAAAATCACGATAAAAGAAAGGAAAGATTACTGTGAAATATATTTCATGAGTGGTCGGCTTTGGCTTAGAACAGAATTTCAAGAGATGCTCTTCTGCAAGGAGGTATTACAAACCAGATCCTAACCCATATTCTCTTCAGGCAGCTGCAGGGTTAATTGCAAGTTTGTTGTGTTGTGGTTTTATACCTCACTGTTTCCTACAATGTTTGAACCTTTTCAGGCTCTTCTCCATTCCTCAGACATACACTCGAGTGCTTTCCACAAGTAAATATTGGTTTATCAGTAAACCAAAATGTCCTGTCTGTGTACATTTTGCATAAGTGTATGTTGATAAATAAGCTAGCATGTCTATGCATTGCTCATAAGGCATTTCTTAAAGAGGACCTGGGTTTTATAGAGTGTAAAATATGGATATTGCTCTATTTATCTTACTGTAGCTTCGTGGAAAGGTGACAGTGGGTATTAGAATGCTATGCTTCATATACATGCTGAAGCACACTTTACCTTCCTTCACATGGAACAAACCAATAACCTACCTAAAAGAAAGGAAAGAAGGAGGTAAAAGCAAGTGTAAAAAATATGTCAATCCTGCCAAATGGTGTAAACCAGCTAGCCACTGACTAGTGAACTTAAATTCAACTGAATTCAATGGGTGTTGTTCCTTCCACCCTGGTTAGGCATAGTGTAAAACATGAAGACATACAAGACCTGTCATTCAGTGAGTATTTCTAGTCAATTCATAGAGGTTTCATTTTTGGATCTTGCAGTAAACTCAAAGTCTTGCATGTATTTGTCTTCAAAATGTGGCTGTGAAGAAGCACTGACTGATACGATATGTAGATATGAATTGATGTGTAAAGATCCCGTGAAAAATCCAAAGCAGGAAAGGAAATTAGAGCACTTTCTACAGGGCAGGACACAGGAAGACTTGACGTATTTTTTTTATTTGTTTGTTGTTGTTTGCTTATTTTGAGATGTAAGGTTGTTTTTTATTTATCCTTTATAAAAAATTGATGTCTTTAATGTGACCTAGCTATATTAGTTTAATGCTATGATTGAGTTAGGAAAACTCAACAGCTGAGCACTCACTGAGATATATTTGGTCAATCTGAAGAATCAGCAGAACAATCTGTGTCTGTCCATCAACCACAGCACTAACACAGGCAGACAGAAATCTCTGAAATCATCATATTTATCAATGATAATTATAACACAAATAGATATATGTTTTGCTTTTGTTATCTGACAACAGCAAAACATTTTGGATGGCCTTTATCTCTTTGAACTCCAATGAGTTTCATTATAGGCATAGTTGGATTCCAAAGATAAAAGACCTTTCTCAGGAATAATTTATTTGACCCATATTAAAGATTTCTTCTGATATGAATTAATTGCATCCTAGCACTGTCTAATTTTCCTAGTGACAAAGAGCATAGATGGAGTTTTATAGGTACTCTTGCAATGTTCAGTTACAGAGCTGAATCCCATCCACCAAAAAAGGCAGGTAGACAATTTCATCTTCCTCAATTGTCTCAATGTGAGCTTCTGATCATGTCACTAATTCTACTGTGAAATTTTTCTCTAATTTAATCTAAAGCAGGTCTCATTCCGTGACAAAAGCGGACTGTGGTACTCTCCAGTGTGATATGTGCTGCTACACCTCCAAATGCCAGGCAGATCTCATGCAAGCATCTAAACTTATCAACTCAGTAGCAACTCTTAGTTTCTAGTGAATAGCATGACTTTTGGGGCAGAAGAGAGTCCAGTATGCTTGAATTACAGAAAGTATGAAAAACATATCCTAAAGCACAACAGTAACATATTCCTTCTATGTGAAGACAGTCTCTGCTAGACTAGAACTTTTTCTCATTCTTCCTCCCTCTGCCACAGTGACTTCTCAGGCACTTTTACATTTCCTTCTGCTTAAATGTGTGATAGATAGGAAACCTGAGAGAAGGCACCTTTAGCTGTTGCTCAGAACTACTTCTATATTTTGAAGGATCCTTATAAAATTAGTTGGAAATCCATCCATCTCAGACTTGACCAGACCATGGCTTTACTATTTTAAAAAAGTAATTATGATCAATAGCCATGGGCAAGATTCCCACCACCCTTAAGACTGTACACAACAACAACAACAACAACAACAACAACAACAACAACAACAACAACAACAAAAAAAAAAAAAAAAAAAAAAAAAAAAAAAAAAAAAAAACAAAAAAAACAAGCAAACAAAAAAAGGTCACTCTGTCCCAAAGAGTTTGTAAGATATTACAGACAGCAGCCAAGCAAGCAAACTGTAAGAAAATGATGAGAGAATAGCAATTTCCATAATTGGCAATATACTTCCAACCCTTGGGCAGTGAGACTATTGTCATACTTCCTTATTTATTTATTGGCCTTGAAGGCAAAGAAGAAGAATAAAGGAGGATTTAAAAGAGGATAGGCAGAGAGACTTGTTTCAAGGAAAGACTCAGTAGCTGTGAGCATTTTTTAGATTGTATTGTAATATCTGAGATACTGAATGCTGGCTTAGCCAGTGGGCCCAGCTCTCACCTAAATCTGGCAACCTACTTTTTGACATGAACACTCAGCCAGTATGAACACCCCAGAACTAAGGTATCTCTAGTCCTTCTCTGAAACCTCAAGAGTGAATACAATGTGTCAGTGAAGAGAAAGCATGGACTGATGAATCTAAGCAATACATGCATAAAGCTAGAAATGGCTTACTTTTCCTACAGACTCACTCAGACACTAGTGCAGAGATTTGTATATTTTCCATTTATCAAGGGACAATCCATATATTCCAGTCGGCTTGGTTATGATCCTGCTCATGATCACTGTATTTTCTCCTCATCCCAACTAAGCATCCTTTCTGTTTCGGCTATTTGGCTATAAGAGCAAGTAGTAATTTCCCTACCTTTCTTGCCCTAATAATTTCTTAGAAACTACCACTTTTTCATTTCCTTCCTGAAACTCATTATGCATTTCTCAGAACTGACCTCATGAGATTTCACAAACAGGTAAGCCATAGATAGACAATGACTAGGGGTGGATAGGACATGGGAAAATTGTTCAGTGATAAAGTAAGAGTGAAGACAGGAATGAGAAACAGCTGTGGGTATTGGAAGGTGACTGTCTTTAGAAATGCAAACCACTACACCCCAGAACTGGACTTGTCCTTACACACACTAAAAGTGAAAGAGAACCTATAAGGATCCAGTCATGCCACTGCACACTTCAGGTATATATAGTACAAATTAGAGCTGTGAACTGATTGATCTGTTTCTGACACATTCTTTTTTGGTAATGCTTTAAAATAGTTTCAGATTTTGGCCTCATTTAATGTTAGACATTCATGAAGTCCAGAAGAAGTTAAGATTGCATTATCCAAATTTAGTCATCCATATGCAAGGCATGGTCTCTAAACCAGTAATTTTGTCATCTTCTATAGACATAACATAAAATGCATATCCATGGCAGATTAACCATGATTCATATGAATTACTGAAATAGATAGGAACCACCCTCTGGAGGTGCCAAGAACTTCTAGGGACTAGAAGAAGCCCACAGAAAGAGTTTTGATTAGATTCCTAAATTTAAACATCATAAATCTCTTAGCAATTACCTATAGGTCACTCTTGTACTATAAACACACTCCATAGACTGGCTGTGATTAAGAAAAACAAGTGTACAAAACAGTGTGAAAAGCAAATCTTATCCTTCTTGATGTTGTTCCTTCCAGAGTGCCAATTACCCGACCAACCCTCGCTGACAGAGGAACCAGTTACTTTCCCATGCCTTTCTCAACTTCAGTTTTAATAACAGCAGGTCTCTCTCAGTGTTGCTTCTGTCTCCTGACACTTGTGCCTTGCTGTGTACTGTTGGAAAGGTTTAACTGCCCCTAAGCACATGAAAGGAAAATACAATTTTGCTTGTGTATGTGTGTGCTTTATTATTCCTCCAAGGATTGCAACGCTTTAATATTTTTGGATTAACTCATGATCAAACATTGATGAATCATGATATTTTACTGAAAAGCACAATCCTTAAGTCAACCACCTAATCTAAGAGAAGAAATTAAACTCTAAACCAACATAAACACATTACAAGTCATTAGTGTAATTAAAAAGGAATGTATAATTAAAACATTTGTGTATTTTAGCTCAAATTCATCTGCGGTTGGAAATTTTAATGAACTGTTCATCAAAGAAATCTCTGGAGTCTGAGGATAAGTTTAGCATAACAAGAAATTGAATGTTTTCTTCTCTTCGGCATAGGAAGCTCTGTTCCCACTGGCTTCGAAATCCAAGCTGTCATTGGCTCAAGCAAACTAATAATGATTCTAAATGGTTATGATCGCTTCAATGTTTTAAACTGATGTTATCTTTTTTATCCCTTAAGAATCATGTTTTTCATAATTACTTCTCTTTTGTCCTTTCCTTAAGACAAATGATTTTGTAATTAGTGATGAAGGAACCAGTGATCACTTCAAGACATCTGTCAAGTTGTCATGAAGTATCTGTCCCTGTAGCTATATTTAAACTTTCTGTTTAATAGCCTCTTGCTTTATTTCACCATTACATCTCTGTGGTATCATAAGCAGGATACCCTAATGATCAAGTTCTATAAAACACAGAGCAATTAGATTGTAAGACATATTGCTCCCATGAAAGTCCTTCCTTCTCATAACGTAACTCCCTCTTTTCCCTTCCTTCACCATCCCCCAGCCCCACAAGTTTGCTTGCAGCATTGATTAGCTGTTATTAGACAAGATAACTGTGTCAACAGCTAGCCTGTTTTGCTATATTTCTAGCTTTGAATACTTATTTCATTAGTCTTTTGAATAAGCCTGGTGGTCTCAATAACAGCCCATGAGTAAAATGTCATAGCAATATGATTGGTGTTTAAAAGATCTGTACTACTCACTTAGAAGAACAATACTGTTTTTCTAGAGTGACCTTAAACTGTTAATGATACTCTATTTTCTTTCTCACCCATCCCTAGGGCAGAGATTGTCCCATTTTGAGTGTGTCAAGGCCTCTGGGAGCCCGTCCCTGGAAGAATTCTCCAATGAATACAGAAACATACAGAGAGATTCATAATATTACTGCAATGTACATCAAGGCAAAGCAAGGATATTATTGTGTATTGTAATATTTATTTCACCCTGGGGTATATTTTCAAGTCTTGTATGCCTTAACATAAATCAGCTTCTTTTCCTCTTCCCCATTTTTAGACTCCAGGGTATTACTCTTTGTCTTAAAAATGGTACCTTTCCAAAAATTATTCTCTAATGAGGCAGGAGAAAAATGCCTTTGAATAAACCCAAACAAAAGAGAGACATACTGGAACACAGAAATATATTTTAAAATAAAATAAAATAAAATAAAATAAAATAAAATAAAATAAAATAAAATAAAATAAAATAAAATAAAATAAAATAAAATAAAATAAAATAAAATAAAATAAAATAAAATAAAATAAAACAACAACAAAAAAGTGTGTATACATAGTGACACCAATCAGTGTCATACTAGCTAGCTAGCTAGCTAGGTGGATACATAAATCAGCTGATCATTCAGAAAATAAAATATTCTAAGTATATGGGCACTTCTATGCTGTGATGATGACAGAGATAGGAAATTGTAGACAGAGTTGTTTTGCATACTGTTCACCCAAAATGAATTGAACTTTCCAAAACATTTTTTATGCTCTCTGTTCTCTCTGGGTCTCTGAATATCAAGCTAGAAAATATCTTATTTTACAGTTCTTCATTGCATACATTCAGAATTAAATTTTTCAGTGCTCCTTGCTGCCTCACCAATTCAGAATGTGATATTAATGGAAATAAGGCAACACATACTTATGACACTTATGATACAAATTGAATTATTCATCCAACATTTAAAATTACATAGATGCTTTTACCTCTAAACAGCTGTTGCAAAGTAATGTGAGATGAACACATGTTGAGAAATTTTTCCATTGGATATTGTGATCTAGTCAAAGGAAGAGGCTGCACCTATTATTACAAAGATTGTTTCAGTCAGGGAGTGGGATAGAGAAGGAAGGTACAGTTACCATGTCTGTTTACTAATTAACAAGATTGTGTATGAAATGTGAGCAGCACTTTAGGTTCTCTTATTCCACCACAATTTTTCTCCTCCTTGAAGGCATTTTTAGGTGAAATCCTCAGGCCTTTTTTCATGCATCAGATCAGGCAAGCTGAACATAATGGTTCCTTCAGGCCTTGAATCCACGGGGCAAGTTTCAAAGTCACAAATGTAAATGAGGCACTCAACCCCCATTGATAGTCAAGGAGAACAGGGCACCTCTCTCTCCTTTGTGTCTTTGAAAATTTCCTACTGTAATCTATGAAGTTTTCTCTATCACCAGCTAAATTTCCATAACCTTCAGCAGTGAAATGCACAGACCCTCTGGGTGAATGAACTGTGTAAGCAATTTTTTCAACTTTATTTTCAAGCTCCCATGATGGATCCATTAGTTTCTTCCTGATGCTTGGTTTATTTACATAGAGATCAAACACAGACATTACTGCAAAAAGAGAAAGGGGGTGGGAGAAGGGAGGGAGAGTATCCAGAGATAATCGAGACAAAAGCATCATGATGAAAGAGGCTTCCTCTTTGGAAACATGAGCTCTAATTTAGCCTCAACAAATCCTTTTGTCTTATCTGGGAAGGCATATATCCATGCATACACACACTCATATGCACACTTAGACACATATACAAAATGATGCTTAGTAAAGTGCTTTATACAACTGATGCAATCAGTCACACAGCAAAAACTGTCAAAGTCAATATTTTCAAGATTTCTCCAGGGAATTCAGGCTGTGCAAGAGATGTATGTTTTTCATTAGGATTTACACCAGCATTTGGTGTAATTAATCCTAATGTTTCAATCTTCACATAATAAGCTTATTCAGAAGAATAAACTACTGCAGAGTAATGGAAAGAAAATCCCCAAAAGAAACTGTTGTTCATTATACATGAAGGATATATGATTTTTTTGTTGTTGTTGTTCATACATTCTACTTTCTTTTCCATAGTTTTATTGCCACAATTTTAATAGTCCAGAAAGATTCTAAGGAGTCAAAGGTGTGACTATTGCAGAACCTGTACAGAAGCATAGTCTGAGACACTTGCCATCCAAGGACCTGCAGTTTACACAGACAAATGGTGCAGTAAGAGGTTACTAACACAAGGCCACTATGGAGAAAAATGGGACATCCACTATGGAAATTGATGCATGCTCTGTCTTTTAGAAGATGTCTGCCCTTTTGTCTCCACAGAGAGTATAGACACATCACCTTTAAGCATATTTGCAGTTTTGTGGCCAGTGTGAATACCAAAACCCTTCTGGGATGTAGTCCATATCCTAGAGAGTGAGCTGCAGGCTGCTCTGCCTGTCCTGCTATCCATACCTGAACCAAATGGGTTGAGGATAACCCAGTTACACTTTTTTGGAACTAACTTCTCTTCAGACTGAAGGTCTGCTTTAGTCTATCAACTTTGCAGGACATTTCCTCTCTAGCAGCATGCCACCACTGAAAAGATAAATTGTACAAGACCCTGCAAATTTAGAATCTGACATCGAGTTTGTAACTGCCAACGCTTCCAAACGTTCAGTGATGGAAAGAACATAATCAGTCATCTGATTAAATCTTGCTATCTGCAAGTTAATTCAGGTAATGACTTCAAGGACAGTCACAACACCTTCACTTAATTCCAACAAACATTTCTCATTAACTCAAGGCTTCTGCTGCCTTTTCTTCAGTTTTCCATTCAAAGGAATAAAGCAGGGAGGTTTCCTGCTCCTTATATGCCCATTCTAATATGAGTGAGTAAATGTGAGGTTGTTGTTCTTTACTCGGGGCAGGGTATATTTCTAAGTGCAGATGTGGGAAGGGAAAAACAAATATGGACTAGTAAGAAATTAAAAAGATAACATTTTACATTTTACCAGTAGCTGGATATACATAGTTTAAATCTTTATGCATTTGAGCATAGAAAAACTGAAGTCATATAGCTAAGATATTTGTTTATTTACTGGCAAGAACTAAAGAATTACTTCCTTACAAACCCAGCATTAAAAAAAAAAAAAAAAGGAAGAGAAAGATAGTTAACTTTTTATTTGTTGGTGTCTCTTAAGCTATGTTGTTTTCTATCAAACTTTGCTAAGCAAAAAGTAAACATAAAAATATAAGAATAAAAATGATTTTATTTTTAGTTGAAATTGTGAATCATTTTATTGGATCAAAAGCTTCCATTCCAGTTTAAAAAACACCCCAAGAAACAAAAGGAGGGAAAAAAAAAAAAAAAAAGAGTACATTGTTGGTTTCTTGGCCTTTGTGTTAATTAGGGTCACTTTCTTCATCTTGACATGAAGTTTTCTTGTTTCAGGTTTTTTGTTGAATTTTTTTTCTCTTTTTCTTTTCTTCCTAATTCTCTGATATGAAAGAGACTGTAGTAATGCTTCAACCAATCCCCAAAGGTCTTTACAGATAATTTCCAGTTGCATTACTGATTTATTTTTGCTTTGACCAGATGGCTCCAAGTTCATGTGACTGTAAGGGAGTGCTTTTGATTACCCTATTTATCTCTCCCAGTGCTCAATTTAAGGGTCAAACCTTGTGTAACACATTTGCCAGATAAACTGTTCAGTGCTTCTGCCTTTTGGACACCATACTTCTGACATATGCTCTGTGCTTCATTAAACACAAAAGTTATTAGGTTTAATAAATGTTTTCACAAACTCTGTTTGTAACAAAAAATCTAAGTTTAAAACGTATTTATTTTATTCACATGTGCCTAGTGGATTGCTTTGACTTTATCACCTGGAAGGATGGGTGAAATTGAAAAGCAGCATCCTGAATGAGAGAGAGGAGGGGAAAGGAGAGACAGGCAGAAGCTAGGATGTTTTTTTGTTCTTCTTTTTTTTTTTTTTTTCTCCTTGATATAGGTTATAAATGAAAAGCCGAGCAGAATGTTTTTAATGAAACCAATAAAAATGCAAAGGAAGATTTAATGTTTAAAGTAACGATAAATCAAAAGTGACAACTGAAATGCAATATTGTACCATGAGATTGAGGAAATAAATTCATCCATAGGGCAGATGTGCCTGCTGTAAAAAAAAAAAAAAAAAAAAAAAAAAAAAAAAAAAAAAAAAAAAAAAAAAAAAAAAAAGAGAGAGAGCAAAAGACAAAAAGAAAAAAAATTGGAGTTTTTGTCATCATTGTAACAAAATATGTCTTATAAAATCAAAATAAACTGTAAGTGTAGTACTGTTAGTTCAGTAGAAATACATTTGACACATACATGTGAAAACACACAGATGTATATTCATACATAAGATATGTATATATAGTAATATGAATGAAAATTTAAAGGAGCTGAAGTTCAAAACATTTAAGAATAAAAAGACTCATAAACATATTCATAACTTACTTCTAAGGTTTTTATGGATAGTAGCACAAATAATTACACAAGACAAATAGTGGCTCTGTACCACTACCTCAGCTGAAACCTTCAAAATGAGAATTAATTACTTGGAGAAAAGACTGTCTTGTAATAGTATTGTCTGGGACTAGGACCCCTGTGATCTGAATCCCAGCTCTGTCATAATCATGCTGTGTGACCTTGCAGTATCTGCTCTGGCCTAGATTTTTCCTAGCTAAATTTAGGCAATTAACTAAAGGTGCCTAAGTTGGGAACTAAGCAGAGGTGGCTTTCTTTGTAGTTATTGGGTGGAAAGAGGTATCTTCCATAATTAATTCAGATTTTATATGGCCTAAGATGTAGTTTCAGAGCTGCCTGTATTTTCTAATGATTAGAGAAGAATTCTAGAGGTAACACACTGAAATTGGCAATTTTTTTTTCTGATCTTTGGATACAATCCTGACAAAATTATTCAGGCTGAATTGGACTTCATGCAATAAAATAAAATAATTTAGAGGAGTTGGAAAGGAGTCAGATGTTTTTCAGTGTGAGTTGCCTCTCACCTAATTTCTTTTATTTAAAGTAGGAATAGTAATGAGGTGATTTGCACTCAGGCTTAAAAATGATTTTCATCAATATGCAGTAAAAACTTTTGCAAATGCTGATTGTCATGGTACACCTCTGAAAACTATATTTCACTACTGATAAAATCTCGTATAGAGATTTTATTATTCTAGTCCTTTTCAAAAAATGGTCTGTTTTCCTCCAAGGACATAAAAGAAATTGAGAGAAATTTAGACAAGAGGTTTTGCTTGTACCATCCTCGAGTTCTGAAAAAACAAAAACAAAAACAAAAAACAAACAAACAAACCCATCTCACCTGGACTATGATCTTCCCCTTAGGAAGACTGAGCATTGGAAAGAGAAAAAAAAAAAATCTGCTTCTGGACTTCTCTGATGTGAAGAAGGTGTTTGGGAGGAGGTCTGGAGACAATTGCTAGACAAGATGAAATTGTGATTGTCTCTGTTTGCACACATAGGTGTGTGTGAAGTTTCTACAATAGCAAAAGTCTGCAAAGGAGTTAAATAATGAGGAAATCAATGACTGATAAATAGAAAAAAAGAGGGAGAGAGAAAGAGAAAGAAAGAAAAAAAGAGAGAAGGAGACAAGGAAAGAGAGAAAGAAAGAAAAAAAGAGAGAAGGAGACGAGGAAAGAGAGAAAGAAAGAAAAGAAGGAGACGAGGAAAGAGAGAAAGAAAGAAAAAAAAAAGGAGACAAGGAAAGAGAGAAAGAAAGAAAAAGAGAGAGAACGAAAGAACGAAAGAACGAAAGAAAAGAACGAAAGAACGAGAAAGAGAAAGGAAGGAAGGCAGGAAGGAAGGAAGGCAGGAAGGCGCGGAAGGAAGGAAGGCGCGGAAGGAAGGAAGGAAGGAAGGAAGGAAGGAAGGAAGGAAGGAAGGAAGGAAGGATGGTTTTATCTGGACTTTTACTTTTAAATAACCTTGTACTCCTTTTCAATTTTCACTCAGAACTGCTCTTTTTCCCTCCCGCTTCCCCCCTCCCCCCCGCCTTCATTATTTTAATGGCTACATCCTTGCTCTGATGTGTCAACGGTTGTGGAAAATCCTGTGAAGCAAGGGCTTAATGAAATGGCAGCTGGAACAGAGGGATAAAGTTCCTTTGGAGCAGCTTCAAAGGGGAAAGAGGGAGCAGTGTTAGCAAAGAGAACAATGGTGCAGGGATGCTCATACACAGGCCAGGCACATCCAGCTGGATGTTTAGACTCAGCACCCTAATGAGGCATGAAGCAAAATGAGTAAGTACATGGTAGAGGAGAGGAATCCAAAGAAAGATTCCAAAAACAAACAAACGAACAAACAAAACCCCCCAATAAACAACAACAAAAAAAACCAAAAACCCCAAATACCCACCCCCAGCATTCCTCCCTTCCCTTCCCTTCCCTTCCCTTCCCTTCCCTTCCCTTCCCTTCCCTTCCCTTCCCTTCCCTTCCCTTCCCTTCCCTTCCCTTCCCTTCCCTTCCCTTCCCTTCCCTTCCCTTCCCTTCCCTTCCCTTCCCTTCCCTTCCCTTCCCTTCCCTTCCCTTCCCTTCCCTTCCCTTCCCTTCCCTTCCCTTCCCTTCCCTTCCCTTCCCTTCCCGCACCTTCCCGCACCTTCCCTTCCCGCACCTTCCCTTCCCGCACCTTCCCTTCCCTTCCCTTCCCTTCCCGGAACTTCCCGGAACTTCCCGGAACTTCCCGCACCTTCCCGCACCTTCCCGCACCTTCCCTTCCCGCACCTTCCCTTCCCGCACCTTCCCTTCCCGGAACTTGCCGGAACTTCCCGGAACTTCCCGGAACTTCCCTTCCTGGAACTTCCCAGAATTTTCCTTCTCTTTCTGTTTTATTGTACTTCCCCAACTAAATTTCATTCACCATTTTCAGGGTTCTTTTTCTTGTCATAAAATAGTTATTGTTTCTAATTCTGTTGGATTTATTATTGAAATGGTAATTGTGGCTACAGTAGTGAATGAAGGCAAACCCCAAATAATACAAATAGCAAAGGTATTAGCAGCCTAAGCTATATTAAGAAAAAAAAAGATTACACACAACCCCACCCTAAAAGCCCTTATGTCAGTCCAGCTGTGAAGATGTCATTAAAAAAAGACAGAAACATGGTTACTGTCATGGAACTAGACAGAAACCTCATCTTTCCACAATGCTTAAGGCAATGTTTCCAATCACAGAGCATTAGCCTGGGCTGAATCTCATACCTACAGCACAAAATCTTTGATCCCCACCTCCTGAGTTGTCTCTGCTAAGAGGAAACAATAGCAGACTATACTCCTCAAAGTGGAGTAGTCAAAGTCATGAAAATATGGTCCTGACCTGCACCTTACAGAGTCACTCAGTGTGCAGAAATATTTCCAAGATATTTCCAAGCCTCAATAAAAAATTTATATTTCAAATTTTATTAACAATGTATCCAGATATCTCAAAGGTTTCAGCTATATTACATCTATAAATGATCTAGGGAGCCAATTAAATGCAGCTATTGTAAAAATATTACAATATTGTAGAAAAGCCGCAGTCCTGGCATATTGATCTTACTGGTGTAAAATGTGAAATGGTACTGTTAAGATCCAAATAGAAGATAGATATTTTAGGTGTTGTTTACAGAACTATGTTGCAGAGAAACTAACTTATTCCATGAATACTTGGCAATCTCTTTAACTAAGGGATAGAGGCAGGGAATCTTTATAGCAGCCTTGTTTTTGACTACAAGAGCTGGACTTTAAAAAACTTTCCATCATAACTCTAAAAACAGACTTGAGTTATCAAGATTAATATCTTGCTTCAAGTTCAATTAAGAACAACTATAAGACTGTCTTCAGACTTATTTATTCCAAATACTGTCACTGCCTGGACATATGCCTAGGAGCAGACCAGATGGGAGCTATCACCCCAGTGGTGGTGGGGCACAGACCTGCCTGGTGATCTCTCTAGTGTTCTGGTGAGCATGGACTAAGCCAAGACCCATCTGACATGCAAATCTCCAGGTCTGCACTTCTGCAAAGACATCCTACAGTGGAATTACTCACTTATCTTTTCCTATTTACAAGGTAGATAAATAATGTAATTTAGCTTTGTGATTAGCAGAGAGAGAAAAGATATTGACTCTTCTAGTTTCTGTTTATCAGAAATATATAAACATCTTAAAGATGGGTGTGGTGTATAAATACTTCCCTTCATTGCCATTCATGATAACAAACGATAACTAACTCAAATGTCTATGCTTATATAGTTTATATTTAATTTGAAGCCTCCTGACCTTTATGCCACTTCGGATAGGGTTTGTCATTCCTCTCTTTGCTCAAAAGTTTGGCCCCAGCACTATGAAGAAAGAGGTTCATTTACCTTCATTTTTTTGGGGGCCAAGAAGTTTAGCTGCTCACTCTTACTCTCAGTGTCTTGCTGGGAGGTAGCATTTCTCTTACGGATGTGTGTAATGTCTGGAATTGAAATTTAGTTTAAGGTTTCTTTTCTTTATTTCTTTCCCTCATCGCTCCCTCCCAGCCTCACTTTTCTTGCCTCCCTTTCATGGACAAAGGTAAGCGTGAATTTATCCTTGTCATGCGTGACAACATTTCATTTTTTACTCTGCAGGTGGTAAGGATAGAGGTTGAAATGATGATGCAGCTTCTCTTCACCTCAGTCAGGAACAGGCTGCCTGCAATCCACACATTCAACATTTCTTTCTTCATACTTTTTTTCTGAGCAAGTGCTGTATTAGGGAAAAGAACCAGAGCAACAACAAAAAAAGTACATATTCCTTCTCCTCCAGTGACTCTAAACATTCGTCATGGAGATCTTTTTGTGTTGGACTATTCACACATGGTTAAAGTATATATAGAGATCAATTACCGTAATAAACAAAATTTATTTACATGTGGAGTGCATATAAAAAAGAATTTATAGAAGTGGTTAGGACTGTTAAGTGATACAAAGAAGCAAAATTTTATTTAAGAACCTGAAGCAAACTTTTTCTGGTTTAGATGGCTTTTATCAATTACATAACCTGAAGGACAAAGCTATGATCAGGATGCTGGTGTTTTGAATTCCTTTAGTCTTTGAGATGTAATGAATCTGTGACAGTTTTCTTCATGCCCACAACAGGAATGCCACTCTAAATTGGAAACCAGTTGTAGGGCCAAAATACCTGTTCTACATTTTATAGATCCTACCCTGCTTTTAAAAATGATGATAAAAAGCAAACTTCCACAATTTTCCAGACAGGAAGCTGAGGTAACCACAAAAGCTAGGCCTGGATTAATTGTAGCAGCTTTACTTGGAAGCCTGTTGTCTAAATTGTCCCCCCAGAAATACCTGTCTCTTTCTACTGACAGTTTCAGGAACCTAAGAGAACTCTGACTTCTACATCAGCATTTAATTATAGTATTTGAAAACTGTGGAAAATAAACTAGTTTGTACTGAGATTTATACACAGTTTGAATTAGAGACAGGTATTTAATTGGGATTTGAGCCAGAAGGACAAGCTCCCTTCCTGTTTCCATGCTGCAAAATACAAATATGATAGTTAAAAAAAAAAAAAAAAATCCCAAACCTACAGCAGATGAAAACAGCTAATTCGCTGTCTTAGTCTTCCAATTTAAAAGCCAGACTGGATAAGGAAAGGGCTGGTTGCTTATAACTATATTCCTTTGGCATACTAAAATATTAAACGGTAGGAACAATGGGAGTTTGTGCCAGCTTGCTTTAGTGCCAGAATAGGGAATTTTGGCACATTCTGACAACATAAACATAGTGTCGGTTGATTCTTTAGAGCTCTTCTATTTCTTGAATGAAAAGCTACTATATCTTTCCACCTGTTCCACTGCAAAGCAAAGTGATACTGTAACTAAAAAACACACAGCTCTTCCGTTTCTTCAGAGGAAAATAAATAATTAACTGCTCCTGAGAATATGCAGGTTATTTATTTCACTATGTTTGCTTGCAGACCTTCTAAGGGAAACCTCTAAATTCAAGATCCTATTCCTTGTCCAAACTCTTGGTGATTGAGGAGAAAGATCAGCAGTGTTTAAAATCCTGACTTTAACAATCTCATAAGGTCTCACAAACCCCTGTAGACCTGTTATCTTCAAGACTGTATGTATCTTGGATAACCTTGGTCTGTAAATTAAGGGTAATTACCTCCTGCTATTCAGACTTCTCATGTCTGCAGATGCCTGGAATCTGAGAGTGGCACATGCAAAACTGTTGCAAGGCCAAAGTAAAAGACAGGCACTTGGCAAACAACATGAGGAGGGAGGAGGAAGAGCAGTGGAAGTGAAAAATCATAAATACAACATATGGTGAATGAGGGATTAAGTCTGTAATTATTACTTTAGAAGTATAGGATTATTTAAGGATACATAGAATATATCATTTTTGAAGCTTTCTGTAACCATTAAACATGTTGTAGTTAATCTGAGTTTTTCTTCCCCAAATTAAATACAGCTGTTCAATTTCCCCCATGTACCATGAGGGAGAGTGGAGAGGCTGGATTTTTGAAATCAGTTTGGAAGGATATACACTTAAAATATACACTTAAAAGGTTGTGGAACAGGTAATGTAAAGAAAAATGAAGTGGTGTGTAACCTTTCCTCTGATCCACTCTATCCCCTTCTTTGCCTCTCATATTTGTTAAAGAGGTCTAAGTCCTCTTTCACTGCTTACCCTCTGCAGAGTAGAGGGAGAAAGTTGAGTTTTGAAAAGGGCTGAAATCTGAGCATTATTAGACATTGCTTCTTTATTTTTGCTGTCCTCTTGACACAGTTATTAAGGCTGAAAAAGATCTCTGAGGTTAGCAAGTCCAGCACTGACAGCCTACCACTAAGCCATGTTTCTAAGCACCACATCTAAGGGTTTTTTAAACATTTCCAAGAATGGTGATTCTACCACACCCCAGGACAGCCTGTTCCAATGCCTGGTCATGCTTTCAGTGAAGAAATTTTTCCTAACATGCAATCTAAACATCCTTGGCACAAATTGACACCATTTCCTCTCACCCTAACATTTGTTACTTGGGAGAAGAGACTGATTCTCACCTGGCTACAGCCTTTTGTCAGGGAGTTTTAGAGAGCAAGAAGGCACTTCCTGAGCCTCTTTTTCCAGGCTGAGCCCACGCAGCTCCCTCAGCTGCCCCTCATCAGACTGGTACTCCAGCCCCTTGCCCAGCTGTTTCCTTCTCCGGACATGCTCCAGCCCCTGGTGTCTTTCTTCCCATGTGAGGCCCAGGAGGTGTGGCCTCAGCAGTGCCCCCACCACAGGTGACAGTCATGCCCTGGGCCTGCTGGCCACGCTCTTGCTGACACAAGACAGCATGTCTTTTGGCTTTCTGGGACACATGGGCACAGCTGTTCTCACGTCCAGCCACTGCTGGCCAACATGCAAAGGCCTTTTTCTGCTGGGCAGCTTACCAGACACTGTCCCAAGCCTGAAACGCTGTCTGACATTGTTGTGACACAGGGACAGGACCCAGCACTTGGCCTTGTTGAACCTCACCCCATTGGCCTCAGCCCATGGACCCAGCCTGTCCTGATCCCTGGGCAGAGCCTTCCTGCCCTCCAGCAGACCAACACTCCCACCCAACTTGGTGTCTTCTGCAGATGCACTGAGGGTCCACTCAGTCCCCTTTTCCAGATCTTCATTAAAGATGAACTGGCCCAAATACTGAGCCCTGGGGTGTTACATCCCCCTGGGGAAATGGTTTCTTCTCCCTCAGGGACCCCTGGAACTCCTGTCATGTAGTCTGACCCTTCCTTCCCCTTCTGACCCCATTGGCTGTGTGCCAGCTTGCCCCTCCCTCAGAAACCCTGAGAAAAGACCCCTGTCCCCCGGGATCTCTCTCTCTCCTGGGACATCAACCTGGAATAAAGATCTCTGCAGCTAAAAGGGTGAGAGAGCCTCTTTTGAATCCTTATCCTGTCTCTCTTGATATAATCCTCCTAGGCCTGAGAAGGGCTGAGCTAGCTGAGACCCTTGAGGGGAATAAGGAGGGTAGTATCAATTGGCCCCCAACCTGGGTTTAAATATAGAAACCCATGCGGAGCTGGAGACCTTTCAGGGTCTTAGAAGCTTTTTGGGAAGTTCAATTACCCTAGCCACTTTGGCCACATGTTGTTGCTATAGGTGGGTAGGGATAAGCTCGTCGCTCGTGAACTGCCCAGCCACGAGTGAGCTAAAAGACAGGACCTTCAGTTGCTTCTGACTCAGCATATGATACCACAGACCAGGTAAAGACCTCCGTTTGATCGGTACCGCAAACTGGGAGGGCGTCATTTTACCTTTGCAGGTAGCAGCGGGTGGCTTTAGGACCCAGCGGCTGGGATTTTTTTTCTTTTTTTTTTCTTTCGTTTCCGATTGCCGCAGCCCGCGGGCCCGTGGAGTGGCTCCGCATAGGAAGCCCTGCTTTTCGGGGAAACCCCGGCCCGGGCAGATATCCCATCGGCCAAGCAAGGCTGCGGGGACCCGCCGGTGCCACCGGGGCTGGAGAAACGGCGCGAATACGCGACCGCAGCCCCCGAGTTTTCCCCGCCTGTTCTCTCTGGTTATAGGAGACACAGGAGTTACATACAGCTGACTGTAGCAGCTGGAGGCTGGATTTTGAGCTAATAGCTTTCAATAATATCGAATCATGGGCATACAGCTATTGGCTCCTCAAAAGAGTGTATTAAAACAACTCCAGGACCTTTTAATTAACGTTAAAATTTCCAAAAGGCTGCAAAAACGATTTGTTCGCTGGTTAGAACATGAATTTACTGAAGCTGAATTGTTACAGATAGATACTGTTCCCTTTTGGGACCACGTGGGTACTGTGATCACAGATAAAGTCCAAAATAATGATCACGCCGCTTCTGTATTTATCCCAATATTTTTGCAAGCTCGTAAACATCTTTTAGAGTTAAGCAAACCCAGCCAGGAGCAAAAACTTACCCCATGTAATCCTCCCTCTGATCCACCTTTATATCCGGGTTTACCTTTGTCCCGGGATCCTTTTAACAAAGCCAGTTTCTCTCCGGCTGATCTCGATGGGGGGGCAGCGGCGGCCCGGGACTCCTGCCAGGCTGCAGAGCCCCTGGGGCTATCCCTCCACGTGGCAGATAACAATGGCGGCAGCCATGTGCCCCGAGCTTCCTCCCACAACCCCTTCCCCCCCCTACCCCCTCCCCCTGCCCCCGCCCCCACCCCATACCCCTGTGCCAACCCCTGCTGGCCTCCGGCAGCCCCACCCCACCCCTCCTCCCCCTGCCTCCTTCCCGGCTGCCCCGGCAGCAGGGAGAGGGCCGGCCCCTCCCTCCCCCCGCCCCCCGCACAGCCACGGCGGGGGGTATGATTGCCACACGGCGGGGGGAGGGGGACAGCCTGGGTTGCCCAGCCAGCACGGAGAGAGCATGCCTCCTCTCCCCAACCCCCAAGGGACTGCAATCGCGGTAACTTCAGTGTCCTCGGGTACAGGGATATCAGCAACAGTTTCCAGACCCTTGGCAAATGCAGATGAACACATTTTCTCTGTTGCTCCTGTTACATATGTAGGTAGAAGGCAAGGTTCTAGGCAATACCAGCCACTCTCCTACCAAGACAAGAAAGAGCTATGCAAAGTACAACGTGAGTTTGGGAGGGACACTCCCATCTTTAAAGGGATGTTTAGAGCCACATTTGATTCTAATGAAATGGTTCCTAATGATATTAAAGACTTATTCAGATGTCTGTTATCTCCCTCAGAGTATGATCTGTGGGACAATATGTGGAAAAGAGCTTTAAGAACAATTTTACAGGAGATTCAGCAAAACCCTAATATGGCTAAGGACACTGAAAATAATGATATTACATTTGAACATCTGTGTGGTGAAGGTGCCTGGGCTTGCCCCGAAAAACAAACCCGAGTATTATCCAAACCAATTTTACTTAGGATTAGCAATGTTGCAGAGAAAATGTTTTATCAGCTACCATCAAGGGAAGGGAAAGGAAGTTATGTCAATGTTAAACAATTTGCTACGGAGAATTTCTTGCAGTTTGTTGATCGTCTGAGGACACAGGTGGAACACCAAATACCAGATCCCGTGGTGCAGGCAGAGCTGATCAAAGAGATGGCTCAAAGAAATGCTAATGAGACCTGTCGTAGAATTATCCTCACTCTCCCCTTGGACCCTCCACCTACTCTGTCCCAGATGATAGAAGCTTGTTCCAGATGGGCAGAAATGTTCTGCACATCTGAAAGACATCCTGGAACAACACACCCACAGCATACAGCCCCTGCTGGACCACACCCCAGCAGGCAACAGATGCCACCAGACCAGCTGCAGTGCATCATCTGCCTCCGCTGCAGGAAACCAGGACACTTCGCCAGATCCTGTCCTCAGACCCAGAAGCAGAAGAAATTCAACAAACAAAAAACCTGAATTTACAGCGCGTGCCCGCTGTTGATACTACAACGCGCAAAGATATAAATATAGCGGGACTCACATTGGCTAAAGCTTCTCTCTTAAAGATAAAGGGGGGGGAGGGCAGGTGACGGGGTGTGGAGGTGCAGAAAAATGTAAATGTTAAATGCTCAGCTAACAAGGTTTGGCAGCCACTTGGCCGTTTTAGACTTGTAACTACCAAAAGTTTCCATTTCAGATCTACTGAGTGGATGGTTATAACAGTTGACCTGTCTAACATCTCACAGGACCTGACGGTTTACCACATGGGATTGGACAGTGAGTATTTTGTTATTGGGGACACGGCACACACACCCTTGGAAATTGAGATAGCTCCCATGACCATAAAGGGAAAAATAATAGGCCTCATGTTGTTGGCTCGTTGTATGCACCCACCCTTTTATCTGGTAGTGGGGCAAATTCTTGCCCAAGCCATACCAGTTCCAGCAGAGATCACAACAGACGGTAAATCACCAGAGGTCTACTGGACAGAGGTGGTGGGGGAACCTAAACCCTCTATGAGGTGCAACATTATTTGTGGACAAGAGCGCCTCCTAGTGGCAGGAGTGCTCGACACGGGAGCTGAGGTTACCGTACTGCCACAAAGCATGTGGCCTTCGAACTGGGAATTACAGCCGGTGGCAGGCAAACTTCAGGGCATAGGAGGAATCACAATGGCACGGATTTCGAAAAACGTGGTGCAAATTGAGGGACCCGATGGAAAGGTGGCGAATGTCCGTCCTTTCGTAGCAGATTATAAGGCCCCACTGTGGGGGAGGGACACCATGTCTCAGTGGGGAGTCCAATTGGTCATTCCTAAAACACCCCAGGATTTTTGCAAGTAGCCACTGTGGAGCGCCCTACCCAGAAGTTAAAGTGGTTGGAAAACACCCCCAGATGGGTAGCACAGTGGCCTTTGAGTAAAGAAAAGCTCAAGGCGCTGGAAAAACTCGTGGAAGAGCAATTGGCTCAGGGACATATTGTGGAGACAACAAGCCCCTGGAATTTCCCGATCTTTGTGATAAAGAAACCGGGAAAGGACAAGTGGAGGTTGCTCCATGATCTAAGAGAAATTAATAAAATAGTAGAAGACATGGGACCCCTCCAACCAGGGATGCCCACTCCAACAATGCTCCCCCGAGATTGGAAATTGGCTGTCTTAGACATCAAGGACTGTTTTTTCCAAATTCCATTGCACCCTGAAGATGCCCCTAGGTTTGCCTTCTCAGTTCCCACTGTCAATAGACAGGCCCCAATGAAGCGTTATCACTGGAGGGTCCTTCCCCAGGGTCTCAAATCGAGTCCTTTCATATGCCAACAATATGTAGCCTCATTACTGTCTCCAATACGCGCACAGAGAAAAGAAGCCATCATCCTTCACTACATGGATGATGTGCTAGTGTGTGGCCCCAATGACTCTATACTCCAACACACGCTTGACCTAGTGGTTAAAGTTTTAACCTCTGCTGGATTTCAATTACAGGAGGACAAGGTTCAAAGGATGCCACCTTGGAAATACCTGGGCTTGCAAATCAGTGCAAGGACTGTTGTTCCACAGAGCTTAGAAATTGGTTGCAATCCAAAAACTCTAGCAGATCTCCACTCCCTGTGTGGGTCTTTGAATTGGGTAAGACCCTGGCTAGGCCTCACAAATCAAGATCTAGAACCCCTCTTCAATTTATTGAAGGGGGAGAAGGAGCTGACGTCTCCCAGGGAGCTGACCCCAGAGGCGAAGACAGCAATTGAAAAGGTACAAAAAGCCTTGTCAGAGAGACAGGCTCACCGGTGTGAGCCAAAGGTGCCTTTCCAGTTCATTGTTCTAGGAAAACTGCCACACCTGCATGGTTTGATCTTTCAATGGATCGAGGAAGAGAGAGATTCACTCTTGATAATAGAGTGGGTTTTCCTCTCCCACCAAAGATCCAAGACCATCACAGAGCCACAGGAGCTGATAGCGCAGCTGATTCAGAAGGCCAGGGTAAGATTGTGTGAATTGGCAGGTTGTGACTTTGCATGCATTCACCTCCCGGTCAGACTTTCAGAGGAGGGAAAGAACTCTCCTGAGAGATTGACCAAAGAGATGTTTGAGCATTTGCTGCAGAGTAATGCCAGTCTCCAATTATCTCTGGACAGCTACAGGGGACAAATATCAGTCCATGCCCCGTCCCACAAGTTGTTCAATGAGGAATTCCACCTCATTCCTCATGAGAAAAGGAGTCGGAGACCACTCAAAGCTCTCACAGTCTTCACAGATGCATCGGGGGCTTCCAACGAGTCGGTCATGACTTGGAGGAACCCACAGACTCAGCATTGGGAAGCTGATGTCGAGTTTGTGGAGGGATCCCCCCAAGTGGCTGAACTGGCCGCAGTGGTAAGAGCTTTTGAGAAGTTCTCAGAACCAATCAATTTGGTAACTGACTCTGCCTATGTGGCGGGAGTAGTGTCCAGAGCGGAGCAGGCTGTGCTCAAAGAAATAGAGAATGAACATCTCTTCAGGTTGCTTTCAAAGCTAATCTATTTGGTTTCTCATCGACAGCACCCGTTTTACGTGATGCATGTGAGGTCACACACTGATTTGCCAGGTGAGATCGCAGAGGGGAATCGCCAGGCAGACTCCCTTGCTGCACCAGTTGAAAAGGCACATCTCCCTGATGTCTTCCAGCAGGCAAAACTGAGTCACCAACATTGCCATCAAAATGTGCCAGCCCTGATCCGACAATTCCAGCTAACACGGAGCCAGGCTCGAGCCATTGTAGGTACCTGTCCGAACTGCCAGCTCCAGGTCATGCCATCGATGGGCATGGGGGTTAACCCCAGAGGCCTGGGCAGCTGTGAGGTATGACAAACAGACATCACACACATTCCTAGTTTTGGTCGCCTCAAATATGTTCAAATATGTTCATGTGAGCATTGACACATATTCAGGTGCAGTGTATGCTTCTGCCCATGCAGGAGAAAAATCCATACATGCCAAGCAGCACCTAGTACAAGCCTTTGCAGTGTTGGGAATTCCAAAAACAATCAAAACTGATAATGGCCCAGGGTATGTGTCCAAGGAGTTCCTAGAATTTGTCCAGCAGTGGGGAGTGGAGCATAAAACTGGCATCCCTCACTCCCCCACGGGTCAAGCTGTGATCGAGCGTGCACACCAGACGCTCAAACAGGTTCTGGCTAGGCAGAACTCCTCGGCTTCGTGGATGACACCACAGCAGAAGCTCTGCAAAGCCATGTTCACCATCAATTTTCTGAACTGTTCATTTGAAAACATGAGTCCACCTGTGGTACGTCATTTTAATAGTGGTAATCAGTTTAAATTGTCTCAGCGTCCACCGGTTTTGATTAGGGATCCTGAAACTTGGGAAACCAGAGGTCCCTATGAGCTGGTGACCTGGGGTCGTGGCTATGCATGTGTGGCTACTCCCTCAGGCCCTTGGTGGATTCCCCAGAAGTGGGTGAAACCTTTTGTCCCCAAAAATCCAGCTCCAGCAGAAGGGGATGAGAAGCAAGTGACTGATGCTTCGAAGAGAAGACGCCGCCGGATGGAAGAGAAAGAACCTCCTTAGAGGTGGACTCCTTCTGGCAGAAACAGGAACCTTTTAACATGTTTTAAAAATGTTTATTTTTCCCTTCTAGAGAAAACCTACCTCCCACTCAACCCTATGATGAACCCCATCCAAGTTGTCATCCTGCTAATGCTGAACAGTCTGGCAGCTGCATGGATCATCCCTCAACCACGTCAGAACGTCTGGGTAACCCTGGCACAGACACTTCAGCAAGAAAACATATGTTTGTCCACTGCAGCAGCTAAGAATCCTATGTCTACCTGTCTGGTAGGAATTCCTTTGCAGGCTGGACAATTTCCAGCAGGCTCGGACAAATACAAGTCCAACGAAATTCCAGAGGCACACACCCCACAACCACACAAAGATCATCAAAAGCAAGGTGTGTTCGCCATGAACCCCTTAGCGGAATGGGTGCAGGGTTTGCCCAGGGTAGCTCATGAACCCCAGGAGTTAGAACTATTGGGTTCCTCCCCTGCCACATACTGCATCCAGTTCTCTATCATCCCAATACCCCGTAACACTGACGAGTACCACCTTATAAGGCAGTTCCGGGGAGAATTTACTGCAAAGAGGTGGTGTCATAATATAAGCCACATTGCATCAGACAACCCATCTCACTCCAAACCCAGAAGCCTCCCTAGAGGATTGTTCTTGGTTTGTGGGGATCGGGCATGGGCAGGAATTCCATCCCGGCTTTTCGGAGGGCCATGTACCATAGGGCGATTGTCTGTGTTGACACCCAACCAAACTTTAATTCGTGAATGGTCACACAAAAACAAATCGGCTGACAAAATTCAAAAAAGGAGTCCTGACATTTTGGACCCAAATTGTAATTCAGACATTTTTCATTGGGCAAAGTCAAAAAGAGTTGCTGTATCCCTGTTTCTTCCGTGGGTAGCAGCAGCCAAAGCTCTAGGTGAATTGGGCCACCTAGAGTGCTGGGTGGTCAAGCAAGCTAATTTAACATCCATCGCCATCAGCTCCCTCCTAGAAGACGAGGAGATTACCAGACAGGCCACCATCCAGAACCGTGCCGCTATCGATTACCTTTTGCTATTGCATGGACATGAATGCCAGGAATTTGAAGGACTCTGTTGCATGAATTTGTCCTCAAAGGCTCCAAACATCCATGCTGCCCTCCGAAGCATGAACAACATGATCGGACAAGTGAAGCAAGAATCAGAAGATTGGATCAAGGAACTGTTCAAGGGCTGGGGATTCACTGGGTGGTGGACTTCTGTAGTCAAAACAATTTTGTTACTTTTTGTTATCCTTTTCCTTGTAACCATAGCGTTCGGGATCCTACGCTGTTTGATTTTCAAGGCTATTAATGGCCTCATATCTTCTACCTCAGAAGTCAACCATATAGAGTTGGCAAACCTAAAGCGATCTGGTCTCCCTACCAACCATAAGTGGTGGGAAAACCCACACTCTGTGTCAAACAGAATTTGAGAATTTCTCTCTGTAACTTTTTAAACAAAAAAAGGAGGAGATGTTACATCCCCCTGGGGAAATGGTTTCTTCTCCCTCAGGGACCCCTGGAACTCCTGTCATGTAGTCTGACCCTTCCTTCCCCTTCTGACCCCATTGGCTGTGTGCCAGCTTGCCCCTCCCTCAGAAACCCTGAGAAAAGACCCCTGTCCCCCGGGATCTCTCTCTCTCCTGGGACATCAACCTGGAATAAAGATCTCTGCAGCTAAAAGGGTGAGAGAGCCTCTTTTGAATCCTTATCCTGTCTCTCTTGATATAATCCTCCTAGGCCTGAGAAGGGCTGAGCTAGCTGAGACCCTTGAGGGGAATAAGGAGGGTAATATCACTGGGGAACACCACTGGTGACTGTCCACCAGCTGGATGTAACATCATCCACCAACACTCTCTTGGCCTGGCCATCCAGATAGTTTGTTATCCAGCATCCCATTAGAGCATTTAAAAGCTGACTTGAATATGTAAAAATAAAGGTGTGGGATTTAATGTGATATTCAATTCAAGCTCCTGAACATGGGGAATGGTCAGAAGCAGATTTTTTTTTTATCTTATTCCTGTTTCCTCTCAGCTTCATAAAACTTGGATAACTTTTCTGTGTCTGTGAGGGATTTCACTGGCAGCATGTAAGACATTTGCTGTACACTTAGCTGTGCACTTCTCAGACTGCCACTAATATTTAATTTATGCTTTCAAAACAGTAATGGCATTGTGAAGCTAAGAATAGATCTCTCACATGGAGAAATTGTCACAGGTTAAAAGGAAATGTCCAAAGAAACTTAAGGAACTCAAGAAAATATCCTGTATAATAAAATCTTAGAACACAAACAATTTTAAATCAACTCAAGTAAACCAATTAACCTAAACACACACACACACACCCCCCCGCAAAACCTTCTTCAAAGTCTCAAAGACTATATTTCTAATAAATTGTTACAAGCACTACAGTAGAATTTTCATATTACATTTTGATCAAGACTTAGAGGTTTTTCCCCTAGTCTACTACATTATTCTCAAAGCAATTTTTTTTTACATAGAATTATAAAATTATTTGGTTTGGAAGGGCCCCTAAGTATCATTCTGTCCAAATACCTGACCTTGGGCAGAGACATCTTTTGTAAGATTGGTCGATGTCATAAACTGACATGAGGAAAAAAAGGTACGTCTATATTAAATTGCCAGAGCCAAATAACTGAAATCTTAAATATGCTTTACATGCTACTCTGTCAGTCTCACTAAGACCTTGGATAGGCAATGCTCTCAAGGAGTTCAGGATGTGTGACTCTGCATCCTTGGGCTTATATAACTCAGAATCTGTAAACAAACATGCACATGGAACAGATTACAAAAACACACCAGTACTGACCAAGTACTGGTCAATATATAATGAAAAAGATGTTTTTGAAGAAGAACTGTAGACAGGTCAATGGTAGTGAGCTTTGTTTGCTTGTTTTACACAAATGTTTTTAATGTTTTATTATGTGAACACCAAACATAAGGAAAAGCCCTGAAAAAAATCAGGTTGTGAAAGGTGTAAGTCAAGCAGGTGTAAGTAAAAAAACCAATCTTTAATTAAGCATGCCATTATTGAATGGTTAATTAATAACAATCTTGCTCTTTTATATGACCAGTGTCATTTTTTTTTAAACACATTCTTTGCTTATTCAGTTATCGTTACTTTCTACTTTAGCAACATGGGAGCAGAGAGAAGTATCAACCTTCTCTAAAACTAAAGAAAGCCAGACTTCTGTGCCTATAGAAACTGTCTAGCACAATTTATAGTTGTATAAATAAACTTACAGATGTCTTCACTGAAAAGGGATGTTCTCCACCACCCCTCCTCACCATAAGCACCTCTGAAACCTCACTGCTCTAGCAATTTATAATGTTCTTCATTTTCTTTTTTAGTTTTACATTTGTTCCTAGTCAACCCACTCTATTTATTCTTATACTAACACTAGTGTTAGGTTAAATAGATCACGTCTCTCCTTGGTGAATTTTGCATTTATTTATAGACAACCATCGTTTCTTTCTAATTCTTCATTTTTCTTGGGTAAACAAACCTTGTTTTCTCATATCCTCTCCATTGACAGGCTTTCCATTGTTTTGATCACCCTAATAGACCTGTTCCACTCTTGGGCCAACTTCAGTTAATTTTCCTTTATAAGTGCTCTATTTTACGTTCTCTAATTAATCTTGCAGCTGTTGAGATGCTTATTCATGTCCTTAGTTTTTCAATCTCTACCACCTCTACATATTGTCATTTTTCTTCTCACTCCCTTACCCTTACACTAGGGAGATAAACTCTTGATTTTTTTCAGACCATATAGCTTGAGAAAATTCCAGATTTGTTCTTCATTCAACATCTTGATCTATTTAGTGCAGCCAGGTTCCCTTAATTTGTCAGAAACTATCCTGTAGAAATTGAAATAAACCTTGATTTATTTAGGTTCTGATTTAGCTTCAGTTGAATCAGCTTGCATTCAGATTATTAAAGTTTTATTTTTTCATCACCATGTTTATAATATTCTGATTTCATTTAAATTAAATATCTTCACAAATTTTCCAGAGAGATAAAAAAGAGAAAACCTCAGGACAGTCTGTAAAAATGCTGTCACCAAGAAGAACAAATGTAAATTGCATTATCCTGATGACACAACAATACAAATCATTAGGAGAAAGCTTTTCTCAAACAGAGCTATATATGATGAACCCAGTCACCAGTGCCATTTTTTTCCCCAAGATGTTGGTAAATTATTTTTATAACTTAAAAATTGTAGCCAAATGCAAATGGTGGCTAAAAAAAGCTAACTAGAAATTAATTTATTGTGTTGTTGACTGACTAACAAAAACTGTGATTTTGATCCCTAGGGTTTGAAGTGTCTAGAGTTTGCTGCAAAACAGTGAATTACAGGGTCAATCTGCTTGGCAACAAAAGGAGCCCAGCATTTTCCAGAGGTGGCTATAACTTCCCAAATGAAATATTTCATGTCTAACACAAAAATTGAATGATTCAATTCGCTGTTTTCCTTTTTCCCCACTGCCACATTCCAAGGTGCAAATGTGAAATGACTCCAGGAACTTATTGTATTTATGCTTCCAGATTCTATGTCATGCTTAACTACTTAGGTGCAACATGCACAGACACAAGAAACTAAATAAGTGAGAAGCACATTGTCTAAATATTTATGGGCTTGAGTTTCAAAATGAAATATCTGGGATTCTTTGAGTTTGTGTTTTTTGGGGTTTTTTTCTCTTTGACACTACTTTTCAAAAAGAAAAAGAACAAAAAATAAAAACCAAGAAGGAAAAGCTCAGATACTCCTCTGTTTAAATATAAATGTTGACTTTCCAAAGAAAGAGAAAAAGCAAGAAAGAAGAGTGAAGGGAATTGACACCCTCAGGGAAAATTTCATCTCAAGAGAACTGACCTTTCAGAGAAAGCAAATTAAATTATCTTTCTCATCTTTTACTAGTGCTGTGACATCATTAAAATTCACGTTATATACCAGCTTGCTTTCTTTTGTATTCATAACCTTAAACCAAAATTAATCAGTTGTCACATAAAGTTAACATATTTTTTAATGGTGCCCAAGCCCCAGTATGCATTGTCTCAAGACGACTGATTTTACTGTAAAATAATACAAATATTGTAGGGCAATGTCTTCCCCACCAAGTATCAATCTTTGGAAAATCAATCCAGAACATGTTAGGCTGGGGATGAAAGAGTCCTTACATGATGAAAAAAAAGTGTGTCAAAAAGTGTTTGATAAATAGGGTCCCCAAAAGGTGCTACCACTTGTGCAATACTTGGAGAAGAGGAAGGTTGAGAACAGCAATTTCTGGAGACCTGCTCCCACCTTTACTAGAGGTGCTTTTATCTCTCTGCTTGGCTCAGCTGGTACTGCAATATTTGCTATGGACCATCTCTATAACCGCTTTATTCAGGAGTTCAGTTTAGACTTGGATTTTCAAAGGAATAGGATGCTGGAGTTGGTGAAACAATCCCAGAGCCTCAGGTTCTCAGGTTGTTCATGCACTGGGAAGAAATTATTACTGCAATTAAAAATTAAAAAGTCTATGTGTAAATTCAGGCTGAAAAACACAAAAGGAGGAGGAGGAACAAAAAAAGAAAAACCTATTCCCTTTCAGTATAAAATCCTATAACTAGGAAGTCCAGTTATTCTCAGTACCACTCTCCTGAAAAAAAAACCAAAATAAAACAAAACAAGCAAACAAAAAAACAGTAATAAAAGGGGTGTGGGTTTTTTTGGTTAGTTGTTTTTGTTTGGGTTTTTTTTTGGGGGGGGGTTGATATATATGTATATGTGAGAAAGACTTAAATGCAGAAAAACAGAGATAAGCAGGTGAAGAGAACATATTATCTGTTTACTATCTGTTTCAGGGAGGATTCTGCTACTGTACATGCGGAGTACAGCCTGCACATTTTGTTAAAATTATTTTGTACAACTGTATAGCACCTTAGTAAAAAAATAATAACACCAGTGAGTTAAAATATATCACTATGGAAAAGTAATGGAAAGGACATTTTAAAGGTTTTCCCCAGAGTAATAAAACATGCCATTGAAGAGCTCAGAAGTGGGTTAATGCACCCACATGTCCAGATGCCTTTCTTTATAACACTGCAAATAAGAAAGTAATCCTTAAAATATAGACTTGATTTCTTACTGAACAAGATATTTATTTGTTTTTGTAGAACAGTCTATGTCCATTCACATTAAGAAAATATTTTTATTTTTTGCTATAAAGTAAAAGATAATATAGAGAATATGTCCTATTTAATTTATATTCCTTTTTGTTTATAATTTCAAATATTATATGCTTCAGTTTATGCTGTATGGACTGTCTTAAGGTCAGACCTTTTCACTTTATATATTTGAAAAAATCCTTTAACTCCAATGGAGCAGTGATTTTACATGAAATAGTGATAATTTCAAGTCCTTGTACAACATGAGAAGATGTACATAACCAGGAAGATTCTGAAGGTATTAAACTTGAGAAAGAGAACATGGTTTTTTGGTATGGTCTGTACATCCTTTGAAAATCAAGGTATTTGAACATGTCACAAAAAGATACACTTCCCCAAATCACTTCTCAGTAATCACTGCCATTGATTCAAAAAAACTTCTAAAAACTGGGCTACAAGAACAAAGCTGAGGAAGAAAGATGAGACTGATAAGCTAGTCAGGCTATATTCAGTTCCAAGAAAAAGAAAAATCATACAATATTTAGCAATTTATAAAAGCCTGGCATTCATGGAAGTGTTACACAACCACCTGAGTGGATTTGCCAGGAACAGTTAATTTACTTCCCACCAGCACCAGTTCAATCAGTTCTGTAAGAATAGAATACCAGGAAAGAATGAATAGTTGACAAGTACAAGTACATTTCAGACACTACTTGTGTTCATAGTGTGATGCCTCTTGTCCTGCCCCTGTGTACTGCTGGGAAGAGTCTGACTTGTAGATCAGATATTTACACCTACACCTAAAGTTCCCCATGACACCTTTCCGATACGAACAGTTAGAGCTGTCTCAGCCTCCCTTGATATGACAGATGTTCCAGTCCTCTCTTTGCGTCTGTGGCCTTTCACTGGACCCTCTGTATTAATTCCATGCCTCTCCTCACAGGGTAGCCTGGTTCTGGGTATCTAAATCTAGAAGAATCACACCAGGAATATCACACCAGTGACCCACGCAGACAGAAGGGAGGGTTTATCTCCCTTCCCTGCTTGCAAGGCTCTATTTGACACAGTCAGGTGGCTGCTGGCCTTTGCTCCAGCTGTTGGCTAATGCTTATCTTGGTGCCATCATGACCATCAGGGCTTTCTCTGCTGGTTATTTCCCAGACAGAAGTGTTTCATGGGGTTATTCCTCCCCAGATACTGGGAGAAATGTTCAGTGAAGAAGGATCAGTGCATTGAGGTAGGCATGGTCAGCTTCATAAATATTGCATAGGAAACAATGAAATCTGTGATTGTCTCAATCACAAGAAAGGGAACAGTCAGTTAAGAAAAAAAAAAAAAGATAACTTCATATTATGATATGGGCATTAAATATGGAAAAGATTTTTGCAAAGAAGACATAAACTCATCTTTCAACCTTACAATTTAGTGTTGCTATGTTATGGTATCCACTGTTTTCTTTTTTATTTTCTTTTTTTTGTTTTTAAATGTATGAGTTGAAATGAGTGCTTTGTCTGTGTACAGACAATAGAGAGGTGCAATGGAAATGGTCTCAGGTTAAAAATGGAACAAGGAAGAGGATAATTTCTTCGCTGTACAAGATAAGGATTGTGCTTAAAAGCTCAGCAAGAAGATTCCTTCTAGAAATCACAAAAGCTTTTCCAATGGAAAGGGAAGTGAAGCGTTGTAATCAGCTGTTGGGAAAGATGTGGAGACCACCACAGAATTGAGAATTATTTGAGCAGCCTCCTGTTAAAAATGATGGAGGCAGGTCTCATCTGACCATAGGACAGACAGATGAGTTAGGTGGTTTCTTGTGATCCTGTACAGCCACATTTTAGTAAGATTCTAAGGTTGTATTACACGTGAAAACACATATCCTTAATGATAGGAATAGATGTGAAATTTCTCATGATCAAGATTATAATATCAAAATAAACAGGAAAGATTGGAGGAGAAATAATCTGAAATCTTAGAACATCTACAATCCTGTAAATATTTGCTTATTTGAATCAATCTCACATCACTGAAATCAAATTATTTAAATTATTCAAGATCTAAATGTGCTAAAATTCATGTGGGTCCTGTTTGCAGTTAGTTTATGCCTATTAGGCACTCTAGCCAGCAATAAAGAAGAAAACATCTGGGTACTTGCCAGCTAGAGAATGGCATTGTGTTCACACATCAAAAGCAATAGAAATAAGGCTTCATGTTTATGTGTTCACGTTTGCATGACAAGGCCTTTTTTTCCCCTTTTTATTTAGAGCTGAAGTTCTGAAGATTCCTTTGAAGAGAAAGGAAGAAAGGATTCTTAAGATAAAAATACTGATGATTAATTTAACCCCTTAAGCTCCTGTCTAGGTCTTGCTAGGTCTAACTCTACTGAACTTTAAGCTACGTTTGTCTTAACAGAACCTATGAAGAAAAGGAGTACAACCCCTGCTATCCAGTGAGACATTTGTTCTCATGTAAGTTATACTGGCAAAAAACAAGCTTCCTCTGAAAAAGATTCTGAATAATAATAATAACGAACACATTTTTCTGTCACTCTTTTTTACTCAGTAAATCCATACTGCAGGATAACAGGAAAGTGGATTTGCTATTTATTTATTTATCATCCTGTCTGTCCTCTCTCTCTCTTCCATGAACCCACCCAATATACTGATGTCTACATGTCTACCACTGGAGTCCATTTTATGATCAGGGAAGATAATCTGGCTTTATATATACTGGCTCGGCATTGCATGCGTGTGATCTTAAACATGTGAATAGCTCTAACACAGTACTAACAACAAACATCTTTTTTTTGTTGTTTGTTTGTTTGTTAATGAATGTGATCAAGATCCTTATTTCTGGACCTTTTTAAAAAATTGTCAATTTTTCAGGGAGAGAAACCCAAACACAAAACTGCACAACCTCCCTTCAACAAATTAACAGAGACAGGTTTCTGGCCCACAGCCTGTTCTTCCTCTAAAAAATTCCCCTGTAGTACAAATACATACAAGGATATACACAGATTAAATTATGTTGTTTGTGTAATTTGCTTTGCACTCTAGACACATAAAAGGTCAGGGCACCCAGCTATCTGCTGATGGAGACCCACAGGTTTTGGAAATCTTAGACAGGTCTGGAAGAGCGCAATTGCACTACTGAAGGTCTCTTGCTACCAGAGTTGGAGTTTGCTCCCATGAGTTCCCAAAAAACCAGAACCATATCATACTATTGCCCAGAGCACAAAAATAAATTCTCCCAGTGAAGTAAATGCTGTTGTTTTGATTCACAGTGGGGAAATGCTACTGCCCTCTGCTTTTAAGAGACCTATCATAAAAAGAGCTCTGAGCTTGACAAAGTTCCTAGTTTTGACATTGATAAGAAAAATTATAATCATAATAATTGCAAAATTACAGTAATGATAACAATAACAGCAATAAGAACAGCAGTGGTGATTTACTGTGGTGATTTATCTCTGATGATGAGGGTAATAATAATAAGAGCTAGTTCTCTGTGAAAAATTCTGTACAAAATGCATGCTTCACAACTGCATCTTTGTTAAGCTTGAAAATCTACTGCCAGTATCCCATCCAAACATGGTTTTACAGTATATATTTACTGCAATGAATAAAAATGAATAAATAAATAAATGAACATGTTTGAACTCAGATTTATATGAAATTTAACTGGCCTTTCAGCCTGTGTTCTTGATAGGCATGCAAGAACCATGACAGTGTTAATGGAATGTTAATATATTCTTAAAATGCTGAGAGAGTTGCCTTTGAAGTGATTTGAAATTAAACAAAAAACAAAACAAAACAAAACAAAACAAAAAAAAAAAAAAAAAAAAAAAAAAAAGAGGGGGGTGGGGAGTGGGCTGGAAGGAAAAGAAAGAGAGCAGAGAGGGGAAGGAAAGAGAGAAAGAAAAAGAACTATACGTCTAAAGAACCAGTCTGAATGTGGGATTTCAGATATTCCCTAAGGGGAAGGACAGAAGGACTACAAAACAGCTCTTTCCCTTTATCATACAAGCAATTACTGGCAATTTGTTCTGGCCAGTAAAACTTCTGATATTATCATGGTTGCTGAGTAATTTATCATCAAAGTTTAATGTGAAAACAGGTGACTGTGTAATCACCAATCTAGGAACAGAAATAGAATCGTTATTATTTCTGCCTGAAGAGAAGGGTTCTTTTTTTTTCCCTTTTTTTTTTTTCCCTTTCTGTCAATTGACTTAACGGCCAAAAGGCTGTTCATCACATCACCATGAATTATAAAACCTCTATTAAATATTCATAAAAGTTTTGAAATGAATGTGTGATAGAGATGAAAGCCAGGCTAATTTAAATACCTACCAGACCTGTCTTAATTACAGAGGTAAAATGAGATATAAAAATTATAGCAGCAAGGAAAGGGAAAAAAAAAGTTGAAACAGTTCATTCCATACATTATGTGCATCTTCTTTTTAACCAGTGATGTGTAATTTGTACACAAACTGAAGTGTACAGCTCTATTGAAAGGTATCCGTTTTTAAGGTTGATATTTTTATACTAATGGGACATTTTTAGGTCTATGGGAAGTGACACTTGAATGCAAAGTTGTTTCTTGGTATATGTTTCTGTCAGTATGTCTGGGCATGTGTAAGGAAATTGTTCAATTAACTTTAAAACGATAGAATAAAAAACAACGGGTGTCTGCAGGTGTGAGGCTGAAACACAGTAAGTTGGGAAAAGTTGAAATGTGCAAATTACCCCTCTGATAAATAACTCTGTACTTGCTCAGTCTCCTGCTCCTTATTGGACATTGTGTGGGATGTTCAAAGAATTAATTTGTCCCTCAGTAGAGGAAATCCAGGCTTCATTGTGTCCAACATCCTTTGGTTGGGTACGAAAGAGGGGTTTCTTTGAACACACAGACCGAGGCCTTTGCTTTACAACACAGCTTGCCAGCTTCACAAAGCTGGTAAGAAACCAGCACTCTAAATGAACAGATCCAGGACTCACAGGGGAAGATGCACAGCCACGCTGGGATATCGAAGTTGTAACTCCTTGGATTTACACTGTCTTCAAACTGTTCATAGCTCTTATTTCGAGCAACCAAAATATTCCTCTTTAGAGAAACCAGGCTTTCTACTCTATGACTTATCCTACCTAAATAATTGTTAATTATTGCATAATTAACATAAGATTTTTATTATTATTATAATTTGTTTTATGGGATTGACCTGGATTGCAGGTTTCATTGTAGCAATATCTGAAGTTAGATTGCAAAACCTTGCCACAGCTACAATACCATGTGTCTTTGGTAGCTGCAGTCTGGTAATGAAAGGGAAGTACGAAGATGAAGCATATAAAAAACATCTGGTTTTTATACAACACCAATTAGTGTTTGTATTAATATTTGACTTTGAGATATTTTGATGAAAGAGCAAGTTGACATAGAAGCATTACATTGTAGCATTTTTCATTTTAAAAAAATCTTATATATAATAATATATAGTTAAGACCACTCTTGAGGAGGTAGCTAGACTTCTCAAGTATATTCCAACCCTTTTCTTGTGTTACTAGTTTCGCAAGCAGTAGTAGTACTGCTACTATCACTATCACTATGTTCTATCACTACTACTACTATTAAATTGCCATTATTCCTTTTACATCTCATTCATTTTCATATTATTAATTCATTTTCCAAGTATGGAGAAATCATCATGTTCCAAAAGTTAAGCATACACTTAGTAAATATTCTGGCTAGAGATGGGACTCAGTTATTCATGTAGAATTTTCCCAAGCCATAATTTATGACAGAGAAATTCAGCACAGTGTGAAAAGAAAGTCAAACCTCAAATTCTCTGAGAAGCAAAACTCAAAAGAAAAACACAGCTGAAAGTATGTGTTCATAGTTATCTTATCTAGGACACAGAATCTATTTAGATAGAATTGACTTATTTTACTTCATTATTCCCCATGTCTCTATGATCGACAGATTAAGTTTGTCTAATAGCAGGACTTGAGTTGATTTCATAATTAGGACAGTTTTATGTCTCCAAAAATTCTTTGTTAGAAAGGACTTATATGAAAGAACTAAGATTTATAAAGAAAAGGGGAGGAAAGCTTTGCTGACATCCTAATAATTACAAATTTGGACTTCCATCAAACTTCATCTTCAAAAGAAGTCCAGCTTACCTTGATTCCAAGGAAAATTAACTTGATAACTTTAATGAAGTGCAGCCTTTATATCTGTACATCACTGTCTCCTGTTTCCTTATATGAAGAGTTTTGAAATATGTTTATAAGATCATATAATGCCAGAAAAATTCAGATTAAAAAAATTTTAAAAAAAAGTATTCAGTGCTCTCAGTCAATATTCAAAGTAAATTTGAGCTAGTCTCAAATGTAAAGCAAAGCTCACCTGTTTGCTGTAATTTATTTTAATTTACTTCCTTACTTGGTTCTGACTGGTCCCATGAGACTTTTAGTCTTATTCCTAGTATAGAGACAGCTTAGGTAAGAACCTGAGTAAATGACCATCAGCGAAAAATAACTGCTGCATTGATTCTCTGGAAGGAACTGAAAAAATATCCCTGGACAAGTTTTTAGAGTGTTAGCATTCTGTTTCTTGCTATAAGAAAACTTGGGCTAAGGGCTACTGACTGACTAAATTGCACTTCAGTCCTAATTTAGCAGACACTAAACAGGAACTTTGTGCATAAATTTTGGTTAAGACAGTTTCCACACAAACATATTTTGACTGAAGCTCACTACATACTGCATCTTCCTAATGCAATTTCAATGTGAAGAGCCATAGATTTTGACCAAGTACCATGACTGTTCTGAAATACAGATAATGAAGTCTCAGGATCCAATCTGCCACAAGTGGTCCTGTCTTGTCTTGTTCAGTCAACACTGAATATTCTGCACAGGTCACCAGAAATTATCAGGAGGCTGAGGAGGTGACTTCATACATACAATGTCAAGTGATTACAGCCTTTAAAACCTTTATCTGAAGACATGAATCCTACAGTATTTTGGGGGGGGACTGGGAGAGGGAACTAATACCATTAAATTTAGTTGCCTGAAGCCCTACCCAGATGTAGTTAGCTGAAGTCTAACAAAGATTTCTGCAGCAGGTATTTCATCTGTCATATCAAAACATTTTCAATACCCACTACCAATACAACACTAAATTTTGGTCTCACATAAATGTCAGCCCATTTATAATTTTGGGTTGCAGTACTGTGAAAGGGAGATGACAAGCTTGTATTTCACACTTGCTATTGTGTGAAATTAAAAGAAAGGCTTTGAGGAGGAGTTTGTGTGGGGTTGTGAGTGAAAATGTGTGTGTTCGGGCTCGTTTGTGCTTTTCAGAAAGAATATTCTGGGAAGCGTGTGGTGATTTGCAAATCCGTTCCCATAGAAATTTCACCCAGGGTGCTTAAAAGACTAAAGCTGGGCTATCTTGCTAATATCCTCAATTAAGTGTGATATTAGCAGCCATGCATACTTTGGTTAGAGGTATTGGCGTGAATAAGAAGGACCTAAAATGGATGAGGGAACCTGAATGCAGTGGCAGGGATAGGATCAGGGACAAAAATTAATGGAAGATGGAACTCTCTCTTCAGGTGACACAAATGCATACTGCTGGAAAAAATAGCAGGCACTCTTTCATAATGATCACTACCTAATTGGAATCATCCTTTTGGATACATATCTTTAACAAAACGATATGTTTAATAGAGATGGTAATGCAGTGCAGGACGTGAGACCTACTAGACTGACTGAGCATCTTATTGAGCTGCACAGAATGTCATGAACACTTATTTGGATTCCATTTACACGTAGACCCAAAATAAAATCTCAGAAGTCAATATTTTATCACCAACCCCTCTGTCAAAAAAAAAAACAACAAAAAAACAAAAAAACCCCAAAAAAACAAAAAACAAAAACAAAAACAAAAACAAAAAACCAAAAAAAACCCCAAAACAAACAAAAAAACACCAAAAAACAAACAAACAAACAAAAAAAAAACAACAAAAAAAACCCCCATAAATTGATAGGAAATGTGCATGTGGTGCCTACTTTCTCCTTTTAATGTGAAAAAATAAATACAGAGTTGTATTTTTCAACATTTCCCATTTGAAATAAGAAGAAAAAAAAAGGGCAAATAAAGTGTCAGCATATAAGAGAAAAAGTATAAATTTTGAATTTTTGAGGTTCACATGCCTCACAGAACCTGCACTATGGAAATCTTGGTATTCCAGGGTAGTATAACAGTAAATTTTTTTGGTTGAAGTGTAAAGTCCAAAAGCAACCCTGATTTCTCCAGTTGAACATGATGTAGGTGTGACAAGGAGGTCTGGGTATCAGCTCCAGAATATATCAACAAGTAGATAATTGTCATGGGTTAGCACTGGCCAGATGTTAGTGCACCCATGAATATATGTTTTTTCTCTAACAACTCCTGTGGGATGTGATCAGGAACAGAGCAGAGCAGGCTTAAATCTTGAAAACAAAAAAAACCCCACCAAAACTTTATTAATTACATAAGAACAGGGACAGAAATACTCTTAAACACACACAGAGACAGAAATAAAAACTTCTTAGAACATTTCTTCTCCCAGTTTCTACCTCCCCACCCATCACTCTTCAAAGACCAACTCTTGGGTTTTAGATTAAACAATCACCACTCAAAAACAAACTAATCTTCAATTCAGCAAGGGAGAGAGGAGTCTCTCTCGCACCACAGACTGTTCCTCAGAAAACACGGGTTCACCCCTTATGTGTTTCCATGTCACCCATAGCACCGCCCGGAGAAGTCTGCTAAGGTGACACTCTCTTTTTCCTATGTCCAGCGCTCTCACCGCTGTCTCATAGGCCACAACTACATACAGGGCTTTTTAAGGATGCTGCATGCCGAGCTCTCCCCTTTTTACCCAGGGGCCGGGGTTCCAGGAGCAGGTCTGCCCTGAGGGCAGAGGGCACCACCTCACCCTCCCCCTCTCTTCTCTACTCGCTCCAACTCTTCAAGTGCCAGTCACTGCAGCAAAAGCAAGGGCAGCTGTATCCACCCAAAAATGCAGTTTATGTTCAAAAGAGACTCAAGTTCAGTCCATGGCTGACATTATGCAAGAAAAGTCCAGCTCCAAGGCTACTCCTCTCATTCTTCCATCGAGTTCCTTCCAATCATGCTTTATCATCTCAGTCTCAGGCCGCTTCCCTCTCTCCGAAACCACCAGTCATGAGAATCAATGTCTAAGAAAAGTTTCTTTCTGCTACACAAGGGTTAACAGTTTTTTCTCGGCAGGGTGCTGCAGGCTCAGGCACTCCCAGGCTCGGCAAACCCCCACGTGGCTGAGCACCTTCTCCCAGAGTTTGGGGGTGGAGGGGGGTGAGCACACACAGAAGGCACTTCCACAGTTTTCCACCCCTCCATCCTGGACGGGGCAGCTCAGTTCCAGTCCTGTCCCTTCTCTTCTCCCCCACCCGGGGGCTCCGGCTTACCTGAGCCGACCACGTGTTTCCCCTCCCCCACCCAGCCTCGTGGCCAGGCAGGGGAAGGAGGCCTGACACGTCCCTCTGCTGGAACCGGGATCCGAAAAGAGGCCGAGCCCCCCAGACTCCTGCTTTTAACTCTTTGTGTCCTCAGAGGCGTGTCCAAACCTCCGAGTGACCAACCCAGGTGCCAGCAGAAAAGCTGATCACTGATTGGACTGCCCACATCTCCCTGGAAAATTTCACCTCCCCCCCCAACCACGACAATAATGAAGCACTCAATTAAATAAAATACTGGTCCACATTTCAAAATGCAGTATGATTTGTATGATTTCTATAGAAAAATGTTAAATTTTTGAAAAAGAGATAAAATATTTTAGATGCTACGTTTGTTGTTCTAAAGCTTAAAACTCCAGATTTTTGTGGGTTTATTTTTTGTTAATGTCTACTTTTGAGACAGAAGAAAAAGACATATTTTTAACTACATGATACATTTGGTCTGAAGACTGCTTCTATAAAACACAAACCCAAGCTCGGGATGGGGCTCAGAACTAACACTGATACACCAGCTTGCCTAAGAAAATATGTTACACAGTTGTTCTCTTTCTCTGAATCCCTTTTTTTTTTTTTTTTTTTTTTTTTTTTTCCCCCAAAGGTAAACAGTCTTAGTATAAGCATTGAAAAAACATCACCCACAATACAATTCCAGGAGAAAATGGAAACTAGATCTGACACTCTTGTATTAATACACTAGTCTAACAATACCTGATCTATAATACCTATCTAATTAAGGATGCTCCTGCCCATAGCAGGGGCTTGGATTTGATGGCTTTAGAGGCCCTTTACAGTTCAAATTGTTCTATGATCCTTTGACTCTCTAATTGCTCATTTTAGAATAGATGTGTCTTATTTAATGTAGATTTCTTTAGCCAGCATATAAATTGGGATGCAAATAAGTAGAGGTGAATTTGCTACATATCTTCATGAAATAAGTGTTTCTTTCTTTACAGTGATCATTAAGAATGATTAGTTATGTGCAGTAGGTCTACAGTCTTGAAGTCTGGAGTCTGGTCAAAAGGTCTTTGAGCATCTATTTAAAAAGGCATTTACCAATTGTGATAATTTCTATCTTAAAAAGTGGTCTCTATTTCTCTTACAAAATAATAACTTAAGCACTCAACTTCGAAAACAGCTCTGATTAAGGAGTTGCTTTCCTTACTAGGAGAAAGTTGTGTCTCAGAGTTACTTAAACACTTGAAACTGATATTTAAAATTTAGTTTTGTTTTTTAGATTTAAATTTTCAGTCCAAATAGCCATAAACTTATTCACTAATTTTGTTTCCATTTATATCAGGAAGTTGTGTCTTTCAACTCTGAGTTAGACTAAAATCTTTTTTAAATGAAGAGAATGCTTTAATTGAGCCGTGTGAATACTATGAGAATAATATATTTTGATGAAAAAAGTCATAAATATGCCATATATATATGTATGCTCATATAAATATGCTTATATATATCCTTCTATATATGGAAATAAATATGAACAAGAAAATGCCATGACTGTGAAGAAAAAAGGAGGATTTTTTTATCCATCAAGATATGCTGGCAGATGACTGGTCTTTGGCATGAGTTCTATTTCTTTGACCAGAAAATGAGAAGTTACTGGGCATAATAACAGTAATTGCTGGATGTGAAAAATCAAAGAGTGAGAAGCTGACAAAAGTTACAGATTGTGATGGTGCCATGGCTGGATTTTGCAGGCAGTCAGAGGTGACTTGAAGAGAAAGAGCCAACCCTCATAGAAAAACTGAAGGGGAGTTCTGGAGTCCTTGTGCAGTGCAGTCCTGCAAGCCATCACTACTACTCAATTAGGCCAAGATTAACTTAGCAGCAAGAACAGAAACACCAAATTTAGATGTGAAGGTCTCAAACCTGGATCCAGTGGGGAAAATATAATTAGAAGTTTATTTAGGAGGGGACTGAAACAGAAGAATGCCGGGGTCAAGATAGATAGTGAGAAGAAAACTTGTGCAGATAAGCTGGATAAAAGCACTGGTCCCTTTCTTAGCTGCTCTGTGCGAAGTTCACGTGTATGTTTGCTGGGCCACATGTGTACCTCTGCTATCAGCCAGGCACACAAATAGCTGCTGCCTGGCTTTAGAAGAAGGAGTCCTCAGGACTTAAAGTCTACAATATTCTAATTGCCTTAAATCCACACTGGTTTTTAGTGGATAAATATCTTACAATTCTAAGGAAAATTAAGGCAAGGTAAGAAAGTGATATACAGCACAATTTAGTTGCATTCCTTTTTACACTCACCTCTTTTGTCAGCTGCTGCTTGGTGACCTCTTGGTTACCTACAACATGGCATCAAAGCTATATTTTATGTTCCCTTGGAGAAAGATGAGCTGTCTTGTTTTCAAGAACACGTTGTTTTGAACTTTGTTCTGACACTGAGGCCAGTAGATGGAATTCATTTGTTCCCTTGATCTCTGAAGCTAGTCCTTCTTCTTCCTCCTTGCCTATGTTAAAGTACACCTGAAGAAGATGAATGTGCCTCTGAGTCCCTTCTTTTTGTTTTGGGGGGCTTCTGGGAACCTTAAGAGCACTGGACATAGAATTAAAAGGAACTTTCTGTGCTCTATATTCATCTCCTAGGAAAACCAGTGGACAGCACTACTTGCATGACCATCTGAGGAAAGCAAGTGGAGACAGGGAGCCTGTCCCACTGTTTTCCTCCCCTCAGACGGACCACATTTTAGTAATTGTTCTTTCCCAGGCAAATTAAGTACAAAAGACTAAGCAGGTTTCTGTGCATCTTTCTCACATCTGACTATATGGAAAATAATCCTACAGGTGCTGTCTTTGTGTCAATTGCAGACAGAATGTCCATCACCTTTCGCTAACAGGACAACTGGCCAGAGAAGGCTCATCAGCTACTCCATTTGCAAACCAGATTGGATTCCAGAGACACACAGAACACAGGTTCTTTCTGCCTCTTTTGAATCTTCCCAAACAAGGATGTTTTATCCCAAACAAGGTACTTTGTCTTGGGTTGAAAAATGTAACCAAAAATGTGTATTCTATTTCCATCTGTTAAAACCAGTTAGGAGATATTGTTCTTTATCTCTTGTGACTCTAGGGGGGCAAGAGAGTGGATGCCTTCTGTTAATGGGACAACTGATAACATAAGGCAGTGCCTTCTTCTTATCTCTTCCTCCACTCATCCTTCTCTGAGGGACATCACCTGTGAATGGGCCATTTAAGGCCTCTCATATGACTGATAATGTAAATTCATTCCATTGTGAGATGCTCCACCCAGTGGGGAGGAGCCAACCATTCCCTACCCAGATAAAATGGGGACACAGGGACCCCAGATCAGCTGGTTTTCCACTGAATCCTCGGAGGAAGATGGGACCCATCTCACCAGCACTGCACTCTTTTTTCTACAGGATCATCTCTACTTCACAGAACAACTTCCGTTACTCCAGGAAAATTTATTTGGACTGCTTCCAACACCCTGACAACAGATTGTCAGGTGGTACCTCTGACTCTGGCAGGATTTTCTAAGACTTTGTTTGTTTGCTTGCTTGTTTGTGTTTTTTTTTTTTTTTTTTTACTACTGCATTTTTCTATATATATTTAATATTCCTAGTAAAGAATTGTTATTCCTATTCCCATGTTTTTGCCTGGAAGCTCCTGATTGCAAAATTGTAATAATTTGGGGGAGGGGGGATTTTTATATTCTCCATTGCAAGGAAAACTCCCATTTTCCCTGACAGATACCTGTCTTTCCAAACCAAGACATACTTCCATCATGCTCTAGAGAAGATCTCTTAGGGATCACAATGTGAGGTTTGTGGCCAAGAGTATTCACTCCACCTTACAGCCCTGCGTGTCTTGAAGATATTCCTGCACCGATGGCATTACATCTACTTTACTAGTCCTAATTAACGTAAGTGAAAATGAAAGAGGTTTTGTGTCACTAAGCAGGAGAGAACAAAGATTGAGCCTGAGTTGTGAATGTATCTTCTCTTTCAAGAGTAAAACATAGAACTGTTCAGTACATCAGATGAAATTATCAGCCATCTGTGAACTGAGCATCAAAGACACAATCAAAATACCAACACGAATTCTCTTCAAATTATTTATAACAATGCTTTGTGCACATATCTCTGTTCTTCCCTGAGCTCCAGACCTCTGTGCAGTGATATTTTAATTTGCATTCAGAATATTGGGAAAAACACCAAAACAGTTAATAATAATAATAGGAAGGAGGTGGAGGAAAAAAAAAGGACAAAAGTTTTAGGTACATTATAGGTATCTTGCTTTTCATTTCATCATTAGAGAGTGGAAAGCTCAGTCTCAAGGTTACAGAACTACACCTTTTATCAAAAATAGCAATAAGAGCAACAAGGTCAAGGGCACTAGTGGGTGCTCCAAGAATTTTCTTGTTATCAAGAGATATTGCCAGTCCACACAAAGTAAAATAGTAAAATTTTTCTACTTCTCCTCCTTACTCCTTTTCTTCCTCTTACTCCTTACTCCTCCTTACTATCTTCCTCCGCAAGAAGTGGGAACTTACAAAAATATTTCAGAGAAAAAAAAAAAAAAAAAAAAAAAAAAAAAAAAAAAAAAAAAAAGAAGGAGTTGCTGGCACAACTTTCTGGTTACACTGAGACTGAAATCAGATACAGGAAAGAAGGGAAACAAGCAAATGCATAAAGATGCTGCTTTCAGCCATGTTGTTGGGTAACCGTGGGTTTATCAAATATTGACAAACATGAAATGATTGTAATCAGTCACTGTCAGAAGGGAACAGGTACCCTCCTCTCTTTTACAAATGATCCAATTAAAGGAAACATGTTGGCTATAAAAGTCAAAATCAACAATGCACTGTACGCTGACAGCCCATCCAACATATAAAATCAATAGTGCATTCTTCTTCTAGCCAGCACAAAGCAACAGTAGCAACTTTCCCACCTCTTTAGTCAAATATGACACTGTATCAATCGATCAAAACTTAGTATTGCAAAATGTATTGTTCTTTCCTTATTTTATTTCAATAAAGTTTAACTTAAAGGCATAACACTTGAGAGAGCTCAACTGTTTTATTGTGGTTAGATATAGCTATAGCTAGCAGGATAGATAGATCTAAATGTATATTAATACATAGTTCTGGAAACAGATTACATTCTTTGAATGGGAATAAAAGTCTATCAGACGCTGTTTTGGAAGATCCTCATTTTGCTTTTTGTGGTGTTTTGTTTGTTTGTTTGATTGATTATTTTTGTTTCTTTGTTTGATATATGTTTGTTTTGCCCCCCCTCCCCATCCCCCCTTTCCCTATTTTCTCCCTATTTTTTCCTTATTTTCTCCTTTGCCTTTTGTTTGTACCAAAATTTAGCTCTTCTTTGAAGTGATATTCCTGTGGAAGAAAATTTTCTTATCCCACAGAGATTTCATTGATACAGAAAGACATGATAATTCTGCTGAAATTGAATCTGTGTTTGTCATTCTCCACTGTCCTTGGCACAGGAGAAGAGTGTTAAACATTACTGTATGCCGGCATATGGTCAAAACTAAGCTCATGTCTAAGCAAGGTCCTGATAAGAAATACCTATGTATTTGTTAATAGCTTTTGATGACACTGGGTAATTAGCCTCAGTTATAGATCAGCTAAACATTAAGTAACTCCTCTCTGTTTAAACCCACTGGCAATGGCTCTATACTTTTGTAGCTATTTTCCCATTCTTTTGGATGGGGCCTAGGAATTCCCAAAGACAAGATTAAATTAAAACATTTCAGCAATTAAATGAACTAACAAACAAACAAGCAAATGAAACTCTCAAAAGCTTTGTTTATGTAGATATAAGGGGGGCAGGGCTTGTTTTCTTTGTTCTGGCGAGATTCTTTTTCTTTTTGGTTCCAAAAGACCTTTAAGATCATCAAATCCAACTATTAAACCAGCACTGCCATCTCTGCCCCTAAACCATGTCCCTAAGCACCACAGCTATATGTCTTCTAAACAGTCTCCAGGGACAGTGACTACACCATTGCCCTGGGCAGCCTGTTCCAATGCCTGATCACCCTTTCAGAGAAGAAATTTTTTCCTAATATTCAGTCTAAACCTCTCCTGGCACATCTTGAAGCCGTTTTCCCTAATTCTATCTCCCTTACTTGAAAGAAGAGGCTATACCCCAGCTGGTTGCAACCTCCTTTCAGGTCATTGTAGAGAGCAATAAAGTCTCCCCTGAGCCTCCATTCCTCCAGGCAGAGCCCACCCAGCTCTCTCAGCCACTCCACATCGGACTTGTGCTCTGGACTCTTCCCTAGATGGATTCCCTACTATGGATACACTACAGCACCCCAATGCCTTTCTTCTAGTGAGGGGCCCAAAACAGAACCCAGGATTTAAGGTGTGGCCTCACCACTGCCCCAGCACAGGGGGATGGCCACTGCCCTGGTCCTGCTGGCCACACTATTGCTGACACAAGCCATTGGCCTCCTTGGCCACCTGGGCACACCCTGGTTCATGTTCAGCCACTCATAACCAGCACCTCCAGGTCCTTTCCCACTCAGCAGCTTTCCAGCCACTCTGTCCCAGCCTGGAGCTGCAGGGGTTGTTGTGACACAGGGACAGGACCCAGCACTTGGCCTTGTTGAACCTCACCCCACTGGCCTCAGCCCATGGACCCAGCCTGTCCTGATCCCTGGGCAGAGCCTTCCTGCCCTCCAGCTGACCAACACTACCACACTGGCATCATCCATTGCCCCTCAGTACTGCTTCCCAAGGGGTTCTGTCATCAGCCTCCTAAACAGGCTGAACTCTGCCCTGGAGAACTCCAAGGTAACAGTTCTGCTGACTCCTCTCCTCAGTTCTCCAAGAGTGAATTCTCCAAGAAAAGTGTTTGTGATTGTTATGCCCATGGCAATTTCCAACCAGCACATCACCCACAGTTCTTTCACTGTTCAGAAAAAGGAGGTCTCCGTAATTTCTGATTTGAACAGAATGGATCTGATCTGCAAGCTACCGATATCTCTGGGAAAACACTTCAATCACACCCTAAGACAATCAGACTTTTTATTTTCTTTGCTGAAATTCAGGGTTCATAAATTATGCACAACTCTGATATAATGGACATTGCCTAATTTCTCACATTGGCTGCTTGATTGTCATTTTACTTTTAAATCACTAGCTTTCCCAATTACAAGGCAAACCAGTTCATAAAATATTGACGTCTCAAAGAGACCTGCTTGTACCAGTTGAAGAAATGTGTGTCTAATTTTAATATGCCACTTCCCCCTTTTCTAAGAACATGGAGAGTACCACCAAGGAAAGCAAATTACTTTTCCATCCTTTGTTATTATAAAATGAAGTAATAAGTTGTACATGTGTTCATATTAGGCTTATATCTTATAAATAAAAATTGCATTTGTAATAGGCACTGTCCAAGATATGTTTTTAGAAATAAAATTTGTTCTGTAGGTATTCAGTGATATCAAAGGCAACAGTTGCTTTCATAGAACATAGCTGATCTTTCCAAAGTGTTTTATTTCTTATTATTTAATTGTTTCTCCAAAGTTTGCAATATGAGATGTCCAGGGAATGTATAAGATAGACAAAAGCCTCTTTTGCATCTTTAGGTTTTAAAAATTTAATATGGAAATTGAACGGCATTTTAAAAAGGCAGTATCAAAACATTTAAAATCTAGATTTTTTCTCTTTTTTTCTACCTTTTTTCTTTTTTTTGCTTGTTTGTTTGCTTGTTTGGTTGGTTGTTTTTTTGTGTGAAAATGCATCCATACCTTATGAAGTACCATGTATTGTTTTAACTATGCTAGCCAACTGGTAGGGAACAGGTTAATCTTCAGAAATTTTCACTTTAAATTATTATTATGCAATTTATGTGGTTAAGAAATATCAATGAAAACGCTATATTAAGAAAACACATATCTAGACCTTAACAACAAGAAGCAAAGACTTATCCTAAATAACACAGACCCAAGAAGCAAATGTTAGGGTCTTTGAAGATAATCAGTTAAATCAAATCAATTCCATATAAGGACTTATGATAAAATCAGATGTAGGAAACAGTAAATAAGCTGTTAGATGCACATTCTTTCTTTTGATGTAAATAAATCACAGTCAAGACAGTAGACTTCTGTATGATATATTTAAAGATTTGACATAAGAATATGATGTCTACTTTTAATGTTCATGATTCAGGATGTTGAATTAACAAAAATAGTTCAGAACTGCATATGCAAGTTTAAAACACCCAACAGATTGGAAAATGAAATCCACAGAATGATCAAAAAGGACGAAACTTATGCAATAGGCTGAAAGAAAAACAAAGAAGTGATGTGCAATAACTTTATACACGTACTTAAAACTGGAAAGTACCTATGCTTTAGAAAAGGGTAAGACCAGCAAGCAGAGTCTGTTTTTGATATGGACAATTATTTTCAGGCCTAGAAAGATCCAGAAGAGTGTGCTAATGCTTGGCCTGGGGTTCTTATATCATTCTAGAGATCAGAAAATAGATGGACTTTCATCTGATCTTTGTTTGGAAGCCACAGTGTGTAAAGGAGCTACTGTCCTCCTGTGTATCTCTCTGGGCTGGAATGATGATGCAGACAAGGTGTGCACCTGAATGCAGGAACTTAAAAATGCAGAATCAGTCCCTCAAGTAAATCTATGAAAGTTTAAAACAATCCAAAGTCCCTTTGAAAAGGTTGATGCACTATCAGTTCAAGAACCGATGGTCATATCAGGTTTTAACTTTTTGGATAAAATCATTATTTCTGGAAATCAGTGGGCTTCACATGTTCATCCACTATTTCCATAAATATAAGGAAATAATAAAGTTTGCATTGTTTTAAGTAGGATTTTAATACTTAGAATTCTGATAAATGACAATGATAAATATATCATTAGTTAGAAAATACTTCACTATCGAAAAGTACTTGACAGGGTTAAAAGGATTTTCTTCTTGCAGCGCATCTCATAACTTCGAAGTATTTATTTCACAAAACAAACAACCCCAACTGAACAAACAAAACCAAAAAACCCTCCTAAATGGAACCAAACAAAAAACCCTCAAACACCACCAAAAGAAAAAAACACACACACACAAAAAAGTACAACAAAAAAAGAACATTTGAGACATGCATAAAACCATAATATTAAGGGTATTTGGTGACAGAAAATATTTTTTTAAACAAGCTTCTGGAAATTTCTGATATTAATACATGGACTCTAGGCCTCCTGACTTCAGCTGCAGTAATAGCATTAAAATAACTTCGATTGCCATATTAGCAAGTTGACATTATTTTGACTTCATTTGGTAGGCAGCAGCATTACTTTTAATATTGGTTTTAATGTTCTTCTGTGTCAGTCACATATTCCAATATCTCATTTATATGTACATAGATAATCTCTCAATATGATCTATTCTAGTCTTTATGTACAGAAATGTTAGATATAGCTTAATTGCTGCTGGTCTTGTTTTGAAAACTCTGCCAAATCCTGCTTCCACATCCAGAAATGCAATAAATGCATGACTAAAGTCTAATCCTAGAATCTAGATGAAAGCCAAAGATAGAATTCAGACTTCATAAATTACAGAATTTCAGCCCATTACTCTGTGATGAAGGATGTAGCACATTTTTAAGGTTCATTTATTTCCTCATGTACTGTTATTTTCAATCTCTGCATCAGTTTGAACAATGCTTTACCTTTGCTGTTCCTACTTTCAGTCTGTTTATAAATAGCTATTTAGTATTCTGCCTTTCCTTTTCATTCCCCTAAGATTACCTATAAAAAACAAAAAAACCCACCACCCAACAACATGTAACAACAACAACAAAATACCGCCACTTTTAAAACAATAAGAAAAGTTAAACTTGGAAACAGATTTTCAGATGACATGGTGAGGTCTCCACCAGACTTTTAAAGAAGTTAAATAAACAGCTGTTTAGATCAGTAGTAAATTAATCCTTATTTTAGGATAGAGGCATAAACCTTATGTTCCCTAATATTGTTTAGCTGTGGTTTGTTTTTTTTTTCCTCCAACAGCACAAGATTTCCTAACCTAATACAATCTAAATACAAGGGAAAAACACTGTAAAATTCCTTTGGCATCATTTTTTGGCATCATATTTTCATCCCAGTGCTTCTTTTTCTCTTCATACTTCTTTCCTTCTACTGTTTGAATGTGACCTGTTATGTCTTTAGGGATATGATTTTAATCTGTGGATCAAGGGAGTATTTACTCCTCTGCATACATATATTCACAGCTAACAAAGTAGGCTTGGGTTTTTCAGGAGGACAGACTTTTACCCCAAGAATATGCTTTTGTTTTGTTAAGAGTTGTTTGCATACATTTTGCATGGTTTAGACCAGACAAATATACATGGATTACAGGGATCTAGAGAGACAGTAAAAGATCTTTTCTAGCCTATTCTTGGATGTACTTGCAGGTGAAGCTGCTGTAACTGCCTTTGTTTATCTTGTCTTTGCATTAATTACCTTACATTGAGACAAAAGTTTCCTCACCTCTTAGTCTCTGGTTATTTAGCCAGCTAATTCAATGTTCTTCTCTTTGATGCCTGTTCCTCTAGAGAACAGCTTTTCATTGTACTTACCTGTCAGGGCTGAGCTCATACCAGAGTTACTTTTGTTGAGGGAGTACACACACCTAGATATCCAAGTACTTCTTCTCCTTTCTCTTATTCTTTGCAATAGAGCCATAGAGTCCTAGAATGATTTGGATTGGAAGGGATCTTTAGAGGTTGTCTGGTTCCATCTATTCTGCCGTGGGCAGGCACACCTTCTGTTGGATCAGGTTTCCCAAGGTGCCATCCAGCCCTTCTTAAGTGAATTATTTCAGAGTTTATTTCCTGCCTGCCTCATCTGGTGGATGTCTACACTGGAGAAACTACATCAGTGGAAGGGTTTGATCTGTGGCCATAGAATTTAGGGCTTGTCTCATACTAAGGTTAGAGACACTCTGCAATGCTCAAGCATTAAGACATTGTGAAGTTCGGCCATGACATTGTGATGATGCTTTATATTGTGAGCTCTGTATGTGGCAAGCACTGATAATATCTGGGTATGCATTCAGACTGCAGAAAATACATTCCTTTTCAGTATTTGTGCATATGAAAGGTAATGAGTTAGATACCCAAACATGCTTTTAACAACAGCAAACTCATTATTAGACATTTTCTTTACAGTTGAGTCATTTATAGTTCTACTGGCATAGTTATTACTAATGAAATGTGATGCATGCATGCCATTCTTTCATTTTTTTATAAATTTAAAGTGACAAATATCAGCTCAGACTCAGAATTCATTATTCTGGAACTGAATAAATTGAGTAAGTCAAAATAGTCATAGTGTATAAAACCAAAATGTGAGTTAAGCCTGTATTTTCTCTGCCAAAATGACTAGTCAGGCATATATGGGGAAAAATATTAAAACAAATATATACATGCATACACTCTCATTTAGTCTGTAAATCAGTAGTTTATCATGTCTGTGATTTAGATTTCTTTTTAATCACCATAATTAATTTGTACTGATAGAATTCTGTGTTCAGGAGTTTATGTAATCTTGTTTATGGTCGGGGGGGAAGGGCAGACAATGAGTCAATCTCTATGAGTCCTATAATTTATTTTTCTATTGATAAAACCCTGTGTTTGGTTTGGGTTTAGGCAGATGGCCTGACAATTCTTTGAACTTTTCCTCTTGCTGCTTATCCAACCCTTCACTTATAGAAGTGGAAGGATATACATGCCTAATTTAGACAATCTACATTTATGCCTGTTCCTACTAGAAGATGCCATTACAGCCACTACTGAGTCACTGGTTAAAGGTATGTTCTCTCTAAATCAGACTTAATTTAGGCCCATAAATAATCTCACTGCAAGTTATCATCCTGTATTTTCATACTTTTTGTAAGCCAAAACGGTAGCAGTAGGGACTATTTTAGGGAAAAAAAAAAAAAAAAAAAAAAAAAAAAAAAAAAAAGCAGCAAATTTTTATTTTCATATTCCTGCCTGTAGGGTAGAAGTCCATTTAAAATCTATGGCTAAAACCTAAATTTTTGTCAGTCCATCAGATTTGTGTGCCTATGTCCAGAGCTGCCCCATGCAGAGCCCCCGGTCTTTGTAGCTCCACAAGTTTGCAAGAACCCATCTATAACAATCAGGTCTCAGTCAGTCAGGCTGTGACTTGGTCTCATTCACTTCCCTACTTGACTGCATTTCGCCCTCCATGCTACAGGGAAAAGAAATGTGTTTTGCATAAAGGGGAAAATATGCTGGTAAAACAGGAGTTTTTGGAGAAGGAATATAGAGCACTTGAACCTAATTCCATTTTAAAAATTCTTTGAAATCAACACAGTGGCTTCTTACAAGCAAGAAAAATGTTGAACTCTTGCAGGGATTCCAGATAGCCAATAAACAGAGTATGAAATGTGTTGCAGTATTCGATCTTATGCTAATTATTATTGGTCCTAAGACTTCATGCCTCTAGGTCAGAAAAATGAAAAGGACTGGCATATTCAGTAACAGAGACTTTTACATACCACTGTAAAAGTGCAATCTTATTGGCAAGAAACATTAGAAAATGTAAAATACATATCTATCCATCCTTTATGCTGATAAATAACTAGATTGGATAGATAAGCAGACTGTTAATTGTACTGAAATAATATTTTCTGCAAGAATGGAAGAAGGAAGAGAGAAACCAGGAGAAACCTAACCCCTTAAAGTTGAACACAGGGGACAGACGAATGATTTTGTTAAGTGCTGTGCTGAGCCCATCACTGTAGTCTTCTTGTAGCAAGCAGACAAATAAAATGCGGGCAGGCATTGCTTTTAGCAACCCAGATAAATCCTCATGCATCTTGAACATGCCTAGCTTATTTCATATTAGTCTTTAAATTTGCTATACAGGTTTTAAAACAGACTTTGTGTTTCTAAATGCAGTTATTAAAAATAAATCTGCGGTATTCTCCTCAGATTTCTTTTCTGTACACACATTTTCTAAGGCGAGGGAGTAGGGAGGAGGTAGTTTGTAGTATTCTGAAGTAAGGAATAGCATGTTTTGAGTGCACAGACTCTGCTTTGTCTAAGTAGAAATGCCTTCTAGTTCTGAGTAAGGAATACTGCCTAGTGGCTTATGTAGTATTTTCATGTATTTGCATATTTAGTGATGAGGGAATAGTTGAAAACATGGCTACAAAGAGATTCACACAGAGAAACCAATATGGAAAGAAAAAAAGGAAACAAACCAAACTTAAGTATACCACATACACAGTAAGGTATACCAGTAAAACATATTCCACAGAAGGGGAAACTGGACCAATGCAGGGCATTTATTTTTCATTTTGCCATTAATTTTAATTATGGAATTCAAATGTATTACACTTGCTTTAAATTTTTATGTTATGAATGCATGCTGAGAGCTTTGCAAAAGCACATTTCAAACAATTCAATTTCCAAGATCTGTGCCTAACAAGATACAGAGGAACTGGGACCATATCCTATCCAGGTTTAAATTATTAATATATTTTTCATAATTCTGCATTATCCTTCCTGGAAAACAGCACAATTCAAGTATTCTCAAGTGATGAAGACTTTTTTGGTGGGTTCTTTTTTTTCGGTATGGATTTGTTTGTTTGTTTGTTGTTGATTTGGTATTTTTTGCTTTCCAGATTCTGCTTTTACTTCCACATCTTTTTTCTCATTTCAGAAATTGTGTTTTTTTTGTTTGGTTGTTTGTTTGTTTGTTTTTCTACTGCTGACATTAACCAAGTACATTATACACATATTTGTATATTGAAAGTGGAATATCCTCCTGAAGTTAAGAGCCATCTTGTTTTTCCTACATGTAAACAGGAGTGGACAAAAATCAAGAGTGTGCAGCATTTCGTGACTCACACGTACCTAGTGTGAGACAACACATGCAACCCACACCTGGGGAGGTACCCATACTCTCATTCACACAGTTTACACAAATATGCTGGGAAGCTTCATCCCCTAAAAAAGGATGCCTGCATGCTCTCGAGCACCCAGCTCTGTTACATTAGTTTTAATAGTATACACAGAAAATGCAAATTCATACATACCCTTAATCATACAGAAGAAGGGCCTCATTTGCATACCCTTCATAATTTAATTTAATTTTTTTTTTTGTCAAGAGTTGTGAATGCTTCATGTTTGCTTTAATCAGAATGTTGACATTTACACTGAAGCAAATTTCTCTTTTTCTATTCCATGTTTTGTTTAACCGTGACAAGTGACAGCAAACTGGAGGGAACAGACTTTTTAAATTGGCTCTTTGCCTGGAATGCATCATTTCTCTTGTAGCTGTTTCCCCACCGCCCACCCCCTCCCTGCTAGGCATTGCAAAAAGAAATGTGAAAACATACTCGGCGAACACAGGAGTGAGGTGTTAGTGCTTTTAGATAAAGATTTGTGTTGTATTTTAAAACTAGATTGCTGTATAGTTTCAAGCTATTAGCAAGAACCTATTACACCATCGCTTTGGGTCCTTGGAGAGATGTGCTTAGTGTATTTCAGTAATTCAAGGCAAATAGAAAACCTACATGTGAAAATATTTAATGGCAAAGGCACCAACTGCTCAAGGCTGCTGAAGAGAGGCAGCGTGCTTTCTGTTAACTCTTTCCCTGGGTTTTTCAAGGCAAGAGCTTCTGCTGCTCCCTCCAAGACTCTCAATAGGCCTCCAGCCTTTTGTGGATGTAGGAGACTATGAAAATTTTCTCTGACTTCTGCAGGGATCTGTGTGCATGTAGGTGTCTGTTCACGTACCCATAGCGCTTCACTCTGTTCTTAATCTCTATCAAAATTCAGACATTTGAAGGCACATCCTGAATGGGGAAAAAGAAGCAAGATTTTCTTCATCAGAAAAACAAAAATTAAAGAAATTAAATAAAATTGACACACACTACAACTCCTGGCTCCAGCCCAGTGGTAAATTCAAAACTGGATGTCAGGTTTACTGGTTCTAATGGCTATATTAGTATGGGTTTGAAGGGTTCAACCCTTCAAGTGTTTTTTCATTGGGATAGCATTCTAAATGTGTCCAGGGCCACTCAAAGGCTGTAAGAAGAGGTCATTTACATCACAGGACAACAGATTTACATTAATGATCAAATTTCCAGAAGGTAAACAGTATTTTTTCCACAAATACTTTTTACCTTCTTTCTTTATTTCTATTTTCCTTTTTTTTCCCCAAATGAAAATGGAGAAACTAGCCACATGTAAAAAGTCCTCTACAAATTGTAACTTGACTTAGAGGCTTTGCATAGACTGTGCAGAGATCTTCCATTGGCCTGACTTGCACAAACTTCAAACTATGGAGATTGCTATAGAACTGGTAAAAAACCTGACTTTTTGAGGATGCAGAATCCAACCTGTAAAATCTCTTTTTTAGGGTGAGAGCTGGTCCTGCCATGAACCATATGAAAAACCTCAGTGCCTCCTGAGGCACTGCTTCTGTCCACTGCCTGTTGTAATGAAATCCCAACATTCCAGGTACAAAAGAGGAATAGAGCATGTAGGAGACATTTGAGATGGTAGAGGGAAGGGGTAAGGTATGAGAAAAAATCTTCTCTATAATGTGACTAAACAATTGATGGAAGAGTTTCCAGTGCTTTGAACATCACTTTCCATTTACCATGAGTATAAAAGGCATTGAGCATACATAGCCCTCTGTATCACAATCGTTTGAGTGTCATATGTATCTATTTTCCTTCCTAGAACATATCTATGTATTTCGATTAAAAATATACATATGATTTCTTTAAAATCTGCTTATTGAATATTTCTGTAACAACCCTTACATATAAAAAGATAATGTACTTGACAGATTATGACAGAGCCAGTAAGAAAAAAAACAGACAAGGGGAAAACATGTCGTCTGTTAATCAAAGGAAATACATGAAGCTGACAAAATAACAGCTAAGGCAACAAAATAAATATGAACCGAAACTAACAACAGCCAGAAAACAGGGAACAAAAGTGATCTTTCTTATATTAGGTGTGAGTCAGGGGAACATACGGCAATTATTCAGTAGCAATCATTTATATTTGTTTGCATTTGTACGATATCTATCTGAGCTATGTACAATAAATGCAGTATTTGCTTCTGAGCCAGGATTTTACATGTGCTTAAGTAGAGCTGGGAGAGTTTGAATAGCTCAGGAGGTGAATGAGAGAGAATTAAATACCTAATCACACAATCTGTCTGTCTGTCTGTATCTCTGCCTGTCAGTCTTGGGCTTGTATGCTGCAGAGAATTCTGCACTAGACATGAGCCAAATGTTTGATCTTGAAAGAGAACCTAAATTCAGGGTAGAGTCTAGGTCTCCAGAATCATTATCTGGAGGGAAAAAAAAAGAGCCTAGAATGTTTTGGGTGAATATTGTTTTCATACTTAAGACTATTAGTCTTTTCCCTGGACAGGCTGCACAAAGTGAGGTAGAATTTTTTACAAAAATGTAGGAAACCTGCAATTAAAAAAGGTGTATCCAGATAAACAGAATCACAGAATAATGGATTGATTGAGGTGGGAAGGGTACTCTGGAGGTTATCTGGCCTGATTTCCCTGCTCAAGCAGGGGCGAGTACAGAGAGCTGCCCAATGATGTCCAGATGGCTTCTGTGTATCTCCAAGAATGGAGTTCCCCACAACATCCCTGGGAAACCTCTGCCAGCCCTCAGTTATCTTCACAGCAAAAAATATTTCCTGATATTCAGGATGAACGCCCTGCATTTCTCTTTTGCCCATTACCTCTGGTTCTGGCCTCAAAAGAATCTGCCCTTTTTACACCTTCCCTTCAGGTATCTATAGCCATTGATAAGACCCCTCCGAGCTGTCTCTACTTGAGGCTTAACAGTCCCAGATCTCCCAGCTTTTCCTCTTGTAAAATGAGCTCCAGCTCATTTTCCCATGTCATCAGCAAACATGCTGAGGGTGCACTTTGTTCCCTCCTTCAGACAACTGGACTCTTGTCTGAACAACATGTCTCTGAACAGCTCTATGACAAGAGAAAAAGAAACCTGTACTCTGGTTCTTGTGGATAAATGCTGCCTCTGAGACCCAGAGAACTTGAGAATGTCATTCCGTATGGTATGGTATGGTATGGTATGGTATGGTATGGTATGGTATGGTATGGTATGGTATGGTATGGTATGGTATGGTATGGTATGGTATGGTATGGTATGGTATGGTATGGTATGGTATGGTATGGTATGGTATGGTATGGTATGGTATGGTATGGTATGGTATGGTATGGTATGGTATGGTATGGTATGGTATGGTATGGTATGGTATGGTATGGTATGGTATGGTTGCACAACATAAAAATTGGGCTGCAGATCATTTCTGTGAGCTCCCTTAATAGATAATTTTATGTGAAATGCAAAAATTGAGGATGGATGGATCCAGAATAAGAATATTTGTTGGGTTATAATGATAAATCAAAAAGCAGTTTAAACTCATTTTATTTGGTAAACAGAGAGGAAGTACATAGTTACTTGCCATTCTAGGTAGAGCAGTGGGAAGCAGACAAATTATTCTTCTTAAATTAGAAATAGGATGCCATCAATGTATCAGGCTTTATTCTCAAACATGTAGCTGGGCATTTGCCAGAAAAAAAGAAGTTTAAGTCCATTCAGGCATTTTCCTGCTTGTGTAAATTGTGCCCTTCAAGTAAGACCTGCAAATGACAGTTTGTTACTGGTAGGAACCTCTGTTCTGGAACAAAGTAGTGTTCTCTTTTTTTAAAGAACAGCATAAATTCACAAAAGGGATTAAATCTTTTCTAAGACCAGAGTTCTTCAGGGTGATATGGGACTCATCCTTTCTCTTTAGCATCACCTGTGTAATGCAGAATCCTACCAGTCAGCATTGAACATAGTGAATTTCCTTGCTGACCCATGGAGGATTGGTAGCACTTAAGTCTTGTCAGCCACACAAGTGAGGCCAGACAGCTAACTTCCCCTGTGGACTTAGTTTCAAGTAAACAATTTTCCATTCAGGAATTCCTTTCAGAAGGGAAACTGCTACTTCCATGTGAAAAGTTATAAATCTCATCAAGGGTGTTGCAAGGCAAGCTAAAAATATTCAGGCCCTCAGAGGACTCGTACTTTTGTCCCTCTCCTTTGTTTCAAGGGTTCAGCTTATTCCATGTAATAATTACTGTAGAGTTTCCCATTAAATAAATACATAAATAAATACTGTGAGTTTTCTCTTTCCTCTTAGATTTTTCAGCATTGAAGCTCTCACACAGAGCAATACTGTTTATCAGAAAATTGAGATGGTACAAAACATATATTTTTCTCATTTATTATCATTGAACAATATGTATTTTCATGAGAGACATTAGTAGTTTATCCTAATTCCTTGTGCAAGCATATGCTGCATGTGTCATGGTTTAACCCCAGCTGAGAGCTCTGGGCTATGCAGCACTCACTCAGCCCCCATCATTCACCCAACAGGGAAGAAAATGACAAAGAAAAGGTAGATCTCATGGCTTGAAATAAGAACAGTTTAATAACTGAAACAACCCAAACATCACCATCATCATCATCATTATTATCATCATCGTCATCCAAACAAAAAATAAGGAGGGAGAGCAGTAAAACTGAAGAGAAACAAATGATTCACAACATGACTGCTCACATGATTGGGCACTGATCAATACCCAGCTTGTTTTCCAGCAGTGAGCAGTGACTTCCAGCCAACTCTGCCCAGTTTGTACATTGGGCTGATGTTCTGTGGTATGGAATGTTCCTTTGGCCAGTTCAGGTTAGCTGTCCCGGTCATGCTGCCTCGTAGCTTCTTGTTCATCTGCTCATTGTAAGAGCACAGGAATCTGAGAAGTCCTTTACTTGGTGAGCTGTACTGAGCAGCAACTAAACCATCACTCTGTTATCAACATTATTCTCATACTCAATCCAAACTGCACCACTGTACCAGCTACTAAGAAACAAATTATCTCAGACAAAACCATGGCACCATGGGATGCAGCATGCATTCACTCACAGTCAGACAAACTCACATCTAGCCTATTAGATGCCCAGAATCCCAGGTGGGAAAACATTTTTATTGGAATTTTGTCTCACTTGGAGATACGAAATTTCTTCAAGCCAAAAAATACTTCTGTATACTCCCCTGAATATATTTAAGGAGGAGGGTTGGATAATGAGGAAGGTGAAGGAGATGTGACCCTTGAATGTCACTTGGTGCAGAGAAAAGATTCCAAAAAGAGTCCTACTTTGATAGACACACACAAATGAGTGCACAGAATGAATAAGTTAGTATCATTCCACCCCATTAGATGAGCTTCTGTAACTGGCCACATATATATTCTTGGCCTGTATGATATAGGAGCTTAATCCTGTTTTGGCTAAAATATTTTTCCTAGAAATTATAGCATTCTGACGACATACATGGTTAGTTATAGAGGCAGAGTTAATGGAGATTATTTCTGAAGTTGCCAGACGTGAACATATTTGATTGGTGCTCATTTTGAGAGATGAAAAATCATCTTTCTTCATGAGCTTTTAAAATATGTGGGCCTGCACTCTGCTGTTCCAATGTAAAAGAACAATGAGTTTCACGCACAGGAGAATGCATGAAATACCAGCTCTTGCTGTCAGTACTTTCTAGCCTTTCAGAAAATGCCCAGCCCATCACATTTACTCATGACCTAAAAATTAGTCCAAGTGGTGTCATTTTTCAGCCTTTTCCCACTGTTGCCTGGGGTTATCTCTAGAATGTCAAGGCCTTATTCCTCTTGGCCCTGCAATTTGTGTCACCAGTGACATCCATGTGAAAGGAAATTCATCAGTCTCTTAGTGGACAACTCACCGCAGCCACCAAGACATTTCAGCCTAATTTTCTGTTATGATTTCCTTGCTGCCATCATAAGAAAAGATAAGGAGGAGTAGTAGCCAATGACATAGAGAGATTGGTACCCTCTTCCTCTGTCTTTATAGGGTGTAGGCTGTCTTCTTTCAGGATTTCTCAATATTCCTCTTCTAGAAGTTGCCATCTTGAAATAGCAAAAGCAACAGCTACTGAGATAGAGATCTATTTGCCCTCATTTTGCATGACTCTTGATCCACTCATGTTAGGCCTCTGAACTGCTCTCTACAAAGTGTTGAGGAGAGAGTAAGAGAAGCCTGCCTATGGAAACTAAGAGGAAAAGTTATTTATAACTTTTTTATTATCTTAAGTTGTGCGTGGGCGTGATTCTTCAACCTTGACCTTGGTTTAAATAAAAATAAAATTAAAAAGAATCAGCTCTTTCTTTACAGCAGAGACTTATTATGTACTATCTATAATGCTTATACAGTTCATGAAAGTAAATTTGAAAGGGAATGAAGGAGACTTTAACAATGCAGAGCAGCTGAACAAATATATAACAATTCCTTGAATGAATGATTGGATGATACCTAATAGCAGGGAGTTTGCAATAGTACAAGATTATCCTCTGATAATTCTTCAGTTCTGACTGTGGCTGCCTGATAATCCCCGAAGCTTCTAATCTGCAGGATCTGAATCCATAAAGAATGACAAAAAAAACACTTTTCAATCAATTACAGTAACTGCCACACAGCCATTAGTGAGCAGGTGAAATAAGTATGACCTTTTTAACTTCAAAGTCATGTCAGAAAGAAAAAAAATATACATAAAATCCCTCAATCCTCTTGGAATTTGAAATAAAGTTTCAGTTTTAATATAAAGTTTATTGCTGCTTTGAGTTCAGAAGATGGTTTTCTTTTTTTATATATCTTTTCCAGACGTCAATTTGTTTCTTTTAGTCAGACAAGCCTGCAACCAGAATCTGTTCATTTAATTGAAAGGTGGATGTACAATTTCTAGCAAAATGATGGGTGGTAGGGTGAGAGAGCCTTTGCCCTGTGTTTTGAATCCCCTTCTAAATCCATTTGCCTCAGTAACTTTTCCCAAACTGAAATTCAGTCTTTCAAATCTTTTATTGAGATGATAGTTTTCCAGAATATTCTTTCAATTATCTAACTTGCTTTTGTCATATGAATGGCATTTGTTTTCTTGTTTCTACTTTCCAAGTGTTATACAGTAGGGGTATTTTCTTTGTTAATTCTGTAGTAGTGAAAATGGTGGGAAGAATGTCACCTCTAGCAGACTTTGGAAAACAAGTCTAGAGTCATGTAAACTGCAGCTATTACCCTCTGATTCACTTTTCCATTTAAGATGATACAGTTTTATAAAGCATTGGAGGTGCCAGCAAGGTGTTAAAGATTCTTAGCTTGGAACTTGACATGGGGAACTGAAGCTTCAGAATTCAGGAATTTGTGTCTGCCTCAAATACAGAATTGCATGGCAATTTAGCTTACTTGCTTACTATTTTGTCTTGTTATAGACATTTGTTATTTATTTTTTAACAAATGTCTGAATATCAATTTAAGTGGCATATTGTTGAATAGAAATAGTTTTACATGCAGAGCTGGATCATAGGACACAAAATACCTAAGATACTGAAATTACTGAGAGATTGACATTTCCATAAAGTCAGTAAGAGGACCTAAATGACTTGCTCAAAATAAAATGAGGTAACTATGGCTAGCAAGTAAAATCCCCAATTTGAGGTCTTAGGTGAGCATCCAAAGACACTTGACTCTACCATGGACACCTGTATCTAAATAAAGCAGCTCAGTGTCTGTATTAGAAAACCTGGATTGTGCAACATTTCCTTTCAGCTGCTACCTAACAGGTTCTCGTTTTTATTCTCACCCTTAATGTGGTAATTGAGAAAACTCATACTATTCACTACCAGTTTATTGCACCAATACTCTATTCATGTCAATGTTACAAACAGCTCTGCTTTACTACAGCTTGATAGAGACACACACCAGAAAGATGATGGACATTTTATCCAACACACATCATTGCCTTGATTTGTATTCTGGCAGAGACCGAGTAAGAAACTGGAGATGGAGGAAAAAAGGACAAAGATAGAACAAAAGCTAACCCCTGGCCACCTCCCTGACAAGATGAGATAATCATGCTGTCCACAAGAAAAGCCCTTCAAATGAAAAATAATTTAAGTGCATTTCCTCCTTGAAGTCACCTTGACATGCTGAAATACTCAAGTTTAAGAAGAAAAAGACATCAAAGGGCACTCATTATAAAATGTGACTTTTGATGGATAATTTAAGTGACAAAGTAAAGTTAAGTGTTTGAAGCAGAGAGGTCTTGCCAACATAATGTTTTTCACAGCTGCAATAAAACTGGAGACTATTTTGTGATAGCTGCAGAAACCTGTTTCTGAAGTTGAAAATTCAGTTGGCCAATTCATTGCTGCTTTTTGAGAGAATATCCTGTCCTTCAGTCCAACATAATCAGCACCCATTTACAGGTGCTGTAGGAAAGGATATGCACTAGGAAAAGGATAAAAAATTCTCAGTGAAGTATAGCTGTATTTTCATAATTAAATGCTCCATAGAATGTGGACTGGGTCAAATGAGGAAAAGTTCAAACATTCTGCTGCTTATGACTAATGATGATCTTTTTAGTTCCATGGGAATAAAAGGATTCCTTCAGTCCATAAAAAAATTAAAATTCAAAAAATTATGTAGGCTAACATAACAATTATTTTACATCTCTTTGAATGTAATAATTTTAATTACATATGTAGACACTGAAAAGAAAATTGTTTTTATATAACATTTTACCTTATACTTGCCATGACACATGAAAATGGATGTGTGACCTTATAGAAAAGCCTTTCTTACTGATGATGGCACAGGGATTCTGGACAGTTACCTGGTACATATGAACAAAGCCTCAGTTAGTAAATTAGTTTCATGTACCTGTATGGCAACATTTCCCCCCTTATATTCTGTTTAATGTCATTGAAGATGCTTTGGTTTAGGTCATTATTGACTTGCAGTCTGTGAATCAAAGTTGATATGGGACAACTGAAAAGTGAAATTAATCACTGACAGAAACTGAAATGCACACATTTTTTTTTTCTCTGTCTCCACTTGAGAAGTGTTCTGGTAGCACACTCCAGAAGTAAGTGATACTCCCACCCACTGCTGTTTGTAGAGGGTCTCATCCTTGTTTTCTTGAATTGAATGACAATCCATTGATTTTCCAACGGAGCTGCCCACTGATAGCAAAAAGCCCTGGGCCAGTCTTCAGAGTCAGAGTCATCTTTCAGTAGGCCTGCTTGTACTCTTCTCTTCTGCTCTATCAGTTTTATCTGGCTTTTCCTGCACACGGAACTTTACTATGCTAAGCTCTGCACTCCAGAAACTAACAGATAAATCTGACTAAAGCAAACTCAGAAAATTAAACTGATCTTTCTACTTTTAAAATGTGTAAGTGAAAAAACAAAAAAATTCAAAATTCGTAGTTGATGTTCATATTATTAAGTAAAAGAAAAATGGGTAAATACTCAGTGATACTTTAAATTGTGACAATACCATCATGAAATCAGTTGTTATTGCAGCTTAATTGCACTCAGAAAATTGTCACTCATCATTCTAGGAATGCTTTAATATGTTGAACTCCAAAACTGAAAGTTGTTTTAAAAAACAAAAACATTTTTATTCATAAAAATTTAAAAGGCTTCTTAAATACAGGAAAGAACTGCATAAAGATAAACTGAATAAGGAGTAAGAATGGAAATTAAAAACAAACAAATCCCAAAACAATTCTCCCCCAAAAACACACACACACACAAAAAACCAAACCAAAACAAAAACAAACAAACAAACCAACCAAAAAAACAAAACAAAAAAACCACCAAAACAATACAAACCAAAAAAACTCACCTGCAGCTAAATCAATTTAATAAACTCTAAATCAAAGGGTTTATATACAGAGATCCTTTTGGGAAAAAAAAACAACCACAACCAAACCTGCCAAAACCCCTTCAAAATGATGAAGTTTAAAATTCCTTGTTTAAATGACTACTTGCACAGACACATAAAGAGATAGTTTTAACATGTCAGCCAAAACTGGAGAAGTGGAAAACTAAAAAACCCTTCTATACCTGAGCCGAAAAGTCTGACACATTGTGCTGAGAATTTTCTTTCAAGTCCTTATTGCTTTGAAATAAAAAAGCAATAAATCCCAAGATTAAAAAAGGAAAGATGGAAACACTAGTGCCAATAAAATTTACAAACTCAAATAAAGGATTTCTCCATCCTTTTAAATATCCTACAATAAACTCATAAAAGCCTAGTTTCTTAAACAAGAGGAAAATGCTTTCATTTATCATACTCACTATGTAAAAGTCTTTGTTTCAGAAGCTACACTCTTTGCTTCTGATAAGGTTATACTATTACTTTCCAGCTCAAGTCTTACCTGAGGCCCACAGTAATGCTTATTACATATACAATAGAGCCAAGGAATGAGTGAATTGCCTCAGTGAATACCTGAATGGAGTAGCTCAAGCCTTTAGACAAAGTTTTAGATATATCAGAAGTCACTGCTCTTTCTCCTTATTGAAACTTTTTACACTTCCAAGTTCCAGAAAGCAAAAAATATTAAAAGATGTTCTTCAATATGAAAACTTGATCGTCTATTTTTACCATACTACTGTGATTTTTCTATGTAAGTACCTTTATAGGAAAAAAAAAAAAAAAAGCCAGAGGATTCTTTCACTTAGCAGAACAGGCTAAACCAAACCCAAAAGGTGAAATCAGACAAATTAAAATTAAAAAATAAGTATATACTTCTAATGAAGAAGGAAAACTATGCACAAAACTGGCTTATTCACCCCTTTTTTGTCCTCAGATAAATACTGAATGCTTTTCTGGAAAGGATGTTCCCATCACACAAGCTACTAGGCTCAACCCTGGAGTCACGCATGAAATTCTCTGACTGGTGCTACACAGAAGATAAAGCTGGACTGCTGTCATTATTTTTTCTTGAAGATGGTGAATTTCCAGAATAAGAGAGATGCTGTTCTGGATTCACTATTCAGATAAAGCAGAACTGAACAGGAATCTGAGACTTGGAGCCTCTGCCACATGGATTGGCATTGAGGGGGAAAAAAGGAAGGTATTACCAATATAAAGATCCTGTGTGTCAGGAGAGTTGATTTAGGTAGTTGGCATGTGTGAAAGCTTGAAGTCTGCCCTGGAAGATAAAATCCTCAAGGGCAGCCTCCTCAAAGCACCAGAATGATCCATCTTGATCTACACAGAACAGGCTGGCATGGCCAGGGGCCAGGCTAGCTCGATGTGGAACTGTAAGTAATAACACTGAAACACTGTCCAGGCATCCCAGGATTGAAGTAAGAAGGCCATATCCCAGCTGGAGTTAAAACTGGTGAGAAATGTCAAGGGCAACACTTATTAAGAGAAAAGGATGCCTTCAGCAAAAAGAAGACCAAGGTTAACACGGCATTGCTGCTGAAAGGCCAGGAATTGTCTTAAAGACTGCAGGAAAAGCTTAGATGCCGAATGTTTGCCTCAGTTTCTATTGGTAAAGACTAATTACAGGCTTCCATGACTTGATAGATTGGAGAATGGGGCATAGAAAAACCTAAGGATATTTAACAAAAGAAAGTGTAAGGTCCTGCACCTAGGGAGGAACAACCCTAAGCACCAGCATAGGATGAGGGCTGAACTATCAGAGTAGCTCTGACAAGAAGGACCTGTGAGCTTTGGTGGGTGACAAGATGGCCATGAGCTAGCAGAGTGACCCTGCAGGCAGGAGGACCAGTGGTATCCTGGGATGCATTAGGAAGAGTGTGGCCAGCACGTTGCGGGGGGTGATCCTGTCCCTCTACTCAGCCCTGATGAGGCACATATGGAGTGCAGTGTCCAGTTCTGGGTTCCTCAACACAAGAAACACATGGAGCGACTGGAGCAGGTCCAGCGGAGGACACAAAGGTGATTTGGGGTATGATGCATTGCTTTTATTGGGAGAGACTGCAGGAGTTTGGCCTACTTATTCTGGATATGAGAAGTCTGAGAGGGGATCTTGTTAATGTGTAAAAATATTTTAATGGAGGGTGACAAGAAGATGGTGCCCAACTCTTGTCAGTGGCGTTCTGTGACAGGAGAGGTAGCATTGACCATAAACTAAAACACAAGGAGTTTCACCTCAACAGGAGGAAGAACTTCTTTATGTTGAAGGCAGCAGAGTACTGGAACAGTTTCCATTAGAGGATGTGGAGTTTCCCTTTCTGGAGACATCCAAAAGCACCTGGGTATGTTCCTGTGTTACTTTCTCCAGGTGACCCTACCTTGGCAGAGCGGTTGGACAGCAAGATACCCAGAGGTCCCTTCCAACTGTAAGGATTCTGTGATTCTGTGATGTCAGAAATACAGATGGTGGATGAGTTTCCCTGGGATCAGTACTAGTAGTTTAAAACCTTTGCCAGCAGTCTGAAACATAGGCTAAACCAAGCCCTCACCAAAGCAAAGTAGCAGTGTGCACCAGTACAGGCTGGTGAATGTCTGCGTAGCTGCAGAAAAAGGCCAGGACTCTTGCTGACACAAGGTAGTCATCTTGCTAATCAGGACAACCAAACGCTGATCCTCATTAACAAATCTGTAACCAGCATGTTTTAGGAACGACCCTCTGTCAGTCACTATCATATGCCAGAGTCGTATGAGATCATATAGTCTTGTGTTCAATTTTGGCCTTCAAATACAAGAAAACCCAAACAATGAAAAACCAATGAGTTTGGGAGAAGATGACCAAGAAAGAAGGCTGGAATATATCGTATATACATTATTCTGGAAAAGACAAGGATAAGTATTATTTCAGCTTCCATCTACACCACGATAGAGTTGATAGAACACAAAACAGACAGGTGGCCATAGTTCCAATATGTGGCGAGATCATTTTTCATTGCACAAAAGGGAACAATAAACAACATAACAATAAAAATTGTCAAGCACTGGAACAGGTTGCTAAAAGAGACGAGAAAGGTCTTCATCATTGGACATCTTCAAAACTTGCCTGAAAGAAAAAACTGAGCCACATGATTGAGATCATTCCGCGTCCAGCATATATTTGCATGGTCTTCAAAGGTTGTTTCAAGCCACCTTTTTCTTTTCTTTTCTTTTCTTTTCTTTTCTTTTCTTTTCTTTTCTTTTCTTTTCTTTTCTTTTCTTTTCTTTTCTTTTCTTTTCTTTTCTTTTCTTTTCTTTTCTTTTCTTTTCTTTTCTTTTCTTTTCTTTTCTTTTCTTTTCTTTTCTTTTCTTTTCTTTTCCTCTTCTCTTCTTTTCCTCTTCTCTTCTTTTCCTCTTCTCTTCTTTTCCTCTCTCTCTTCTCTTCTCTTCTCTTCTCTTCTCTTCTCTTCTCTTCTCTTCTCTCTTCTCTTCTCTTCTCTTCTCTCTTCTCTTCTCTTCTCTTCTCTTCTCTTCTCTTCTCTTCTCTTCTCTTCTCTTCTCTTCTCTTCTCTTCTCTTCTCTTCTCTTCTCTTCTCTTCTCTTCTCTTCTCTTCTCTTCTCTTCTCTTCTCTTCTCTGTTCTTTTCTTTTCAGTTCTTTTGACTTTAAAATCCATGAATCTGTGTTTTCCTTTGATGGAATAGTGAAGAGTTTAAAGTGCATTCCATAGTTTTTTGGGGGAAGGGTTTTGCATGTAAATGTCAACATTTTTTCTTCTCACTTTTAACAGACAATGTGGATGTACATATTCATAGCACTTTAGTAAAATCAGTCTTTACAAGTGCCTGTATCCATGAACAGTGTAGGTTAGATAATAAAAGTGTTTTTTTCCTTCTGTAAAGAGTCTCAGTTTACTGGAAGTCTTCATTACGAGCTAAAGTTTAGTTCTGATAAATCACACAGGCTGAAAGGTGAACTAAGTTACAGTGGGGAAATAAATTTCAGGATAATTCTTTGAGCACAAGAGTTTGACTAATAAATTGAGATAGTACAATCATACAAATAAAATGAAATATGATAAAAATAGAATAAAAATTAAAAAATAATTTCTATTAATTATAGCTAATTTTTATTTTATTCATAAATTTATAAACAGAGATCTGAAAAGGACTTTGCAACCCCTGTATTCTGAGTAGCCATACAGATTTTTTTTTAATAACTTCTGAAATAAAATCCACAATCATAAATCAGATGTTTATGCTCCTAAGAAGTTCCTTGAGAGACGTGTATCTCAGCATGATAGTCACAAAAAAGACACCTGTTAAACTACTTCCTTGAATCTTATATTTTATTTTAATGTGAACCTTACTCATTACATATCTTCCTTAATGCAGGACTGTATGTTAGAAGTCACTGTAGGTGTTGCAAAGGGCTCATTCAAAGCTGATTTTATGCAGCCTCAAACATTTGAGCATTTGTGGAGAATAAAGCAGACTCCTAGAAGAGGTACAAGCTGATAGCTTTAGCGTGTCCACACAGCAGCCAACTTCTGCATTGTAGGTAACACAACACTTTTTTCCACTTCTCCCTACTTCACCTGTATCAATACCATTCATAATGTTGGGAATGTGAGTAGAAATTAAAAAAAATATTAGTATATATAAAAACATAAAGCATGAATATATAGTCAGGATGCCACAAAGAGCCCTGTGTTCTTTAAGGATTCATTTTCACTTCAGAGTGATAAATTTATATATATCTTTTTAAAGTTGCAGATCAAGTAACATACACATAAAGAACTTCTATCTAGCAAAGAAGTCAAAGTGATCCTCATTTTCCTTTGTTCTCTTGCTCAGTCTTTAGTTAATCTTGAAATTTCTCATACGTGAGAAAATGTTAAAGGTGAGAATATAAGCCTCTCTTCTTGTGGTGGGTTTTTTCCCCCTGAGGAATATTGACTACATGTCAGAGGAGGGTAGCAAAAGCATTCCTACAACCAAAGCTCCATGTTGCCGTCCCAAGAAAATTCACACTGTATGGACTGTTTACCCTCTTTACACTTGCATTCGAATGATCCCACACTTATCTCAGATTTAGTCAAAGAAGTTTGGAAAGCACATCAGCAAACTGAATGTGAGTTTCTGCTTTTCTGGTGATGCTTGATATCACTGTGTGCCGACACAAACCTTCACTCAACTGTCCACACTGGGTCACGGCCATCTGATGTTTAGCTCCACACTTGTCCAGAAGGGAACGGAGTCTTTTGTGATTGCAGTATTTTAAAGTCACCAGATACATACATACAGGTCTACAAATCTTCACTCTGCAAGCTGAGCCCCTACTTAGAATAGAGTTGTCCTTAATTTATTTAATTTTCCTACATACACTAATAACAAGAATAATTGGCCATATTTACAATTACTATTTGAGCAGAATCCCATGCAGTCCGTTTACAGTGTGATACACTTCTGATGTAAATGACAGAACACTGGAACGAGAACTAGAAGATCTGGATTATATTTTTGGCTGTACTATAACCCATTCTATGTTCCTTAATAAATTACAACACCTTTTGTTATCCCATTTCCCATTTCATATTCATCTGAGAGTTCCCTCAGAAGACAAGTATTGTGTTCAGGGAATCTTCCTTGTTAATATTCCTCACTGCTTATTTAGATAACTTCTTAATTATTTTAATTGTATTATTGTTAAGAAATAGCACTTTGGAGTGGTATTAGACCATGTATAGCCTATATAAATCTGGGACAGAGATGGGGCCTTTTTTGCTAATGTAACATTTCTGTAAATGTTAAAGAGCTGTAGGAATGCAGGAAAAATTGAGAATAAAAGGTAATACTGTACCTTCAGCTATAACTAACCATACAGACTCACAAATCACTAATAAATCCATTAATTTTAGAAAATTCTACAGTGACGGTGCTGAGACGATAGCTTAATAGTCAGGTCAGGGAAAAGGAGATAATTTCACTTTGAATATAGTTTACTGAAGGAGCCACAACCACTTAGGGGATTTTAACTGTATCTGAATTTCAAATACTGAATTTCAGCTCTGGTTCTATACAGAATAAGCTTCAGCATGGCCCCACCCTCAGCTTTTTTATATCAGGCATTCTTTTGATCTGATTCTTCATCCCCGTTTTTTATAGGTGTTTATTCAAGAAGCAAGTATGTACAATGAATTAAAATCATGACTTAAGCATAAATAGTATATCTTGTATCTGAAACCGTATTTACCTTGCACTGAGTCAAGTGGCAGCCTAACATATTAAGCAAATATAAAGAAAAAAACATGAGTATGGGACTAGATCTAGAAGAGTCAATGGAATAAGTAAAATCAAGGTCCACTAAAAAATATGAGAAGTTTGCCTAATTTTATCAAACCAAATTTCAGTTTAATCCTAGCTATTATATTAGGTTTTCACATCTGGAGATACAAGGTCTGTTTCATATTTAACAGCTCACAAATATATTTCATGAATCTTTCACTCTTCTTCCTATTCTGTTCATCATAACAGCAATACTCAAATCCAGTCAGCAAATGAAAAACATAATTCAAACATAGCAGTGAGTAGAGGGGTTAAAGATCAGGACTGATTTAAATGGACTGATGAAAATGGACCTTCATCATGTCCTGATTCAGCAAAGCACTTGAACATATGCATTGCATTTAGTACTTGACCAGTCCCAGCCAATGCTTACCTGAAACAGAGCTTCAGGTGCATTAAAAATGGTTCAGGCCTCTTATGCTAGTCTCCTACTAGCAGGGAATGAGCCATTCATAAACATTAGCTGAGGTTTGCTCATGCACAAAATGGACTGGAAACTTTTGAAGTACAAAGCTGGACTGCGGACCGTAAATGTGAAGCAGCTGACGTTGAGAGGATGTGATAGGATGTTTTGTCAAAGGGAGGAAATTGCTATGTGTCAGGCAGTGTAGTTTGCTAATCTGTCTGGCACTGGAAGATTTCAAAAAAATGATTCTACAACAAAGAAATTCACATACCACAACTCAGAAGAAAGAATTTAAAACAAACAAACAAACAAAAAAACCCAAACAATCCCCCCCAAACAAAACAAACAAACAAAAACACCAGAAAAATATTTTTCTTTAGTTTTTTGGTTACTTGTTTGTTTAACTGGTTGTTTTTCCTCCAGGAACCACTTAAATTACTTTTTTCATCATGCTCTAACTTTCTCAGAAGCTGAGTGCCTGGCACCACAAGATCAAGACTTTCAGAAGCTCTGAAGCAAATGGTGGAACAGTAAAAGAGACTATCAGTTTAAATTTGGGATCAACACTATATATGTAGAATCACAGAATAGCCTGGGCTGCAAGGCACAATAAAGATCATCCCATTCCAACTCCACTGTCGCAGAAGGTGCAACTTGCACTTTCTTAGGTTGCTCAGAACTCCATCCAACCTGGTCTTGAACCCTTCCAGGGATCTCTCGGCAACTTGTGCCAGGACTTCAGCACCCTCACACTAAGGATTTTTTTTCCCAAATATACAATCTAAACCTACCATCTTTCAGTTTGAAGTCATTCCCCCTTGCCCTGTCACTACATGCTTTTGATAAATGTCCCTCTCCGTCTTTCTTGTCCGGTCCCCTCAGGTACTGGAAGGTCAAAGCCCTCTCTTGTCGGGTGTGAACAATATCAGTTCTCTCAGCCTTTCATTGTAGGAGAGGTGATTTTGTCTCTGTTTTAACATAAAGCAATCAGTGAATCTACGCTTCTTACATTTCGAGTGACTGTTATGAGCACTGACTTACAAAGGCAAAACCATTCACAGTTGTCAGTATGTCTACACTGCAGGGATAGAAGGATCACTAGTACGCTCACAGCTCCTCATACAAACTGAGGGATTAAGGGGATACCATCTTGTCATGGGTTAGCACTGGCCAGATGTTAGTGCACCCATGAATATATGTTTTTTCTCTAACAACTCCTGTGGGATGTGATCAGGAACAGAGCAGAGCAGGCTTAAATCTTGAAAACAAAAAAACCCACCAAAACTTTATTAATTACATAAGAACAGGGACAGAAATACTCTTAAACACACACAGAGACGGAAATAAAAACTTCTTAGAACATTTCTTCTCCCAGTTTTTACCTCCCCACCCATCACTTTTCACAGACCAACCTTTGGGTTTTAAATCAAACAATCACCACTCAAAAAAACTAATCTTCAATTCAGCAAGGGAGAGAGGAGTCTCTCTCGCACCACAAACTGTTCTTCAGAAAACAGGGGTTCACCCCTTATGTGTTTCCATGTCACCCATAGCACCGCCCGGAGAAGTCTGCTAAGGTGACACTCTCTTTTTCCTATGTCCAGCGCTCTCACCGCTGTCCACAGGCTGAAAACTGCATACAGGGCTCTTTTAAGGATACTTGCATGCCGAGCTCTCCCCTTTTCACCCAGGGGCCAGGGTTCTAGGAGCAGGTCTGCCCTGAGGGCAGAGGGTGCCACCTCACCCTCCCCCTCTCTTCTCTGCTCGCTACTCACTTCAAGTGCCAGTCACTGCAGCAAAAGCAAGGGCAGCTGTATCCACCCAAAAAATGCAGTTTATGTTCAAAAGAGACTCAAGTTCAGTCCATGGCTGACATTATGCAAGAGAATTCCAGCTCAGAAGGCTACTCCTCTCATTCTTCCATCGAATTCCTTCCAATCATGCTTTATCATCTCGGTCCCAGGCCGCTTCCCTCTCTCCGAAAACCACCAGTCATGAGAATCAATGTCTAAGAAAAGTTTCTTTCTGCCAAGCAAGGGTTAACAGTTTCTATCTCTGGGCAGGGTGCTGCAGGCGGAGGCACTCCCAGGCTCCGCAAACCCCCACGTGGCTGGGCACCTTCTCCCGGAGTTTGGGGGGGAGGAGGGGGTGAGCACACACAGAAGGCACTTCCACAGTTTTCCACCCCTCCATCCTGGACGGGGCAGCTCAGTTCCAGTCTTGTCCCCTCTCTTCTTCCCCTCCCCCCGGGGGGGCTCCGGCTTACCTGAGCCGACCACGTGTTTCCCCTCCCCCACCCAGCCTCGTGGCCGGGCAGGGGAAGGAGACTGGAGACGTCTCTCTGCTGAAACCGGGATCTGAAAAGAGGCCGAGCCCCTCAGACTCCTGCTTTTAACTCTTTGTGTCCTCAGAGGCGTGTCCAAACCTCCGAGTGACCAATCCAGGTGCTAGCAGAAAAGCTGATCACTGATTGGACTGCCCACATGTCCCTGGAAAAATTCACCTCCCCCCCAACCACGACACATCTCCCATATCTTTTTAGACACCAAAGCAAGAAATGCACCATCTTCCACAGGGCTGGGATGGGCATCTGAGAAATCTGACTATCACAAGTACATCTCCTCTTCATGTCTTCAATGAAGACATTGCTTCTTTTTTTCTGCTAAACATGATCAGAGTGACATCCTCAACTTAGGCTGGAGGTAGATTCTGAAAATTACAGAAACACAAGGCTCTGCATGTACCACAGACAATGAAACTCTCCATCCCTGAATGCAAACAGACCATAAATATGGACATAAGTTGGACAGCTGTGTAACAGAACTGAGCAACGAAATCCTGGGATGTCTAAACACACTGGCTTATACGGAGCTACATCTGGTACCTCTGATCAGAGCTTCTGTCAATGAGGAATCTGTAACTCAACAGCAAGGACATCTTGTAGAGTTTGGCAAGCACAGAAGTAATTTTACATTATTAAGGATCATCTATTCAATCTCAAGATGAGTGGCATGGAATGAGCCTTTTTTGTATAATTAGACAATATTAACTTTCAAAAAAAAAGTGGGAACATCCCCTGGCACAGTTTAATTCAGTAGTGTACATATAATCAAAGTGAGTGTATGTAGAAGCCTTGAGGTCTGGATTGTTAAAATTTAAACAAAATGCTTCAGTTCTGTTGCTGCTTCAGTCCTCCATCTCTGTACATGCCTCATGATGAAGTCCAAACTTTTCTCATGTTGACCCATTTCATGAAAAATGAGGTGTGACCTTTAGGAGGAGAAGACCTATACTCTACCACCATTTTTGTCAAGTGCATATCAGTCCTCAGGGTGGACAGGGTGGGCACACTGGTTGGGAGATTTTACTCACTAGACTTCATTTGGCTAAAGGTAGGTGTACAGCTACCTAAACCAAGTTAGAGGTATTATTTGCTAAAGTTGTCCACCACTTACTACTAATTCAAGTAAGGGCTTGAGACAGTGAGTTTACACATCAACTGGTACCTCACTTTATCTCCTTTATTCTTCTGAAGTCTCTTTCAAACAGGAAAATTCTCCAAAGTGAACCCTAGCATTGTCTGCTGCCAAGTGCAATTTGTAAACGTAGAGATCAGGTTCTGAATGACAGATATCCTGCAGGGAAAAAAATGTTTGTGTTTTGAGTCTGCCTGGGTTGGAGTTAATGTTCTTCATAGCTGCTTCTTTGATGATACTTGAGAAAAGTGACCAAAATGACACTGACAACAGACTAATATTTTAGCTAGTGCTGAACAGTATTTTCACAGCATCAAGGCAACCTCTGTTTCTCAAGTCCCACTAATTACATTTAAGGTGCAAAAATGCTCAGACAAGCCACAACCAGGCAGAGGATCCAGTCTTGCCAGTGAGACATTCTATGCTGTACATTGTCATGCTCAAAAATAAAGGAGAGATGGGATGATTAAGCAGCTCATTTCCTGGTTGTGTTTTGGTCTAAAGATGGGACATGGTGAGTTACTGCCTTTGCATAGTGTTTTGGTTTGTGTTTTCTCTCTCTTCCTTTACTCCTCCACTTATTATTTTTATTCTGACCCATGTGTTTCTTTGCTATTTGCTTTCTCTTTCATGCCTCCTTCTCCATTCCACTGTGGGGAGAAAGGAGCAGTGAAGGATTCTTTATGGAACATTTAGCTGCTTAACACACAACAGCGTGGATGAGCTGGCGAGTAAATGTCCTGGGCAGTACAGACATTGTCTCAAAGTAGCCACCCACAATTTTGCACTAAAATCTCTCTCCATAACTTAATGACATACTCTGCATTTACAGCCTCTAGTTTCACCCACAGCAATTGCCTACAGTGTAATTTCTGCTTGTGTACACCCTTCCTGTATCTAACCTTTTATCTTAAATGGTGATAGGTCACAATTTAGCCAAAGCATTTTTCCCAATTGAAGATATTTTTGGCCAATGAAGTACCATCATTGCAATATATATCCTGCATCAGAAATAAGAACACCATAATTCCCCTCTTCTGCTATTGCAAATAATAATGCCAGGACTCAAAATAAATGCTTTACATAAGCATTTCTGTAATAACTAACAAGAAATGGAAGGAAAAGTTATATTAATTTATTTGAACTATAATGAACATACCACATCATTATGCTCTCTTTCTTTCCTTTCTCTCTCTTTCTTTACAGATTTTTTCTCCTGATTCTCTCTATCTTTTTTTTTTCTTCCTAAAGGGACGCTTGAATAGAACTATCTGGTTTAGAAGATGAGGCTGACTGATTACTGTAATTCATAGGGCCTTAATTAGCTGCACAAACCATTAGCTACAATTAGACTATTATAAAACACTTGATGCGCTGTGTCAACCATGGGGGCTCATTTATTCTTGTGGCAGAGAAGGGAGGGGGGAAGGGGAAAAGAGAGCACTGTACAGCCAAGCATGCTAATAAAGAATGATTTTTGATTTAAGATGTTGCCGATAGTCCCTCAAAATTAATCTCAATAGCTGTCTAATTTGTGTCGGTGTATGGTATATTTATTGTAAAATGACACCAAAGCTAAATGAGTTACCTGAAGCAGGACTGCTAATGTCAGCGCCTGGAGACGCAACTCCATATGCCGTAATACAGCAAGGCACTGGGGCTGAATACTCCCAGTGGAGCACTTTGCTTCATCTGTCTCTGAAAATGCAGCAACCTGACTTACACTTTATGATCCTTAAATAAGAATAATAATAAAAAAGAAGAAAAAAAAAAAAAAAAAAAAAAAAGAAAACAAAAAGTAGATATGAGAAACAAATTCCAGAACAGCTTTCAAAGTTGGGGTGGGGGGGGATGCTTACAAGGGCATGGTCCAAGCAGAAGAAACCTTATTGAAATTGGTTTGGTTGTTGGCATATGTAAAAAGTGGAAATTATGAGGTTTGTCTTTAAAGTGAAAGAGAGAGGAAATAATACAGATGATGTGGATTTTTCTAAAGGGCTTAACTCAGTGGGAATGTAAGTATGACATTCTTTAACTTAGAGGCCTTTTTTTATTTGTTTTCCTATTGTATTTTCTGATTCATATTGTATTGATCTAACTTTCTAGTTGCAAATTGCTTGAAATGCATTTATAGATTCCTTTAATTTATTTCTTTTTTTTTTCTTCTTTTTCCCTTGATTAATTTCCTGCTAAGCACCTTTGCAACAGAAAGTCAGGAGCTTAAAATAGGAGAGATTGGTTCAATAATACATGGCACTTGGTCTTTTCTGTACCATGCATGAAAGTATAAAAGCACAGAGGGGAAGAAAGTAGAATCTGTAGTTAATATGTTAGATTGGGACTCAGAGACCTGAATTCTGTTCCTGTTGTGCCCTACATGACCTTGGGCAAATCCATTTCTCTGTGCTTTTGTGTAACATGGGGACCGTCACACTTTCTCTCCTATTATGCTTTGTTTCTTTCAACTTTGGAGCCCAGATTCACAAAGGTAAATCAAGGTAATTTATCTTGATGGAGTAGAAAGTAAGAGCTGAATTACCTCTGTGGATCAGGGTCTAAGCTTTTTGGGGCAGGGATTGCCTATTGGTTTGGGAAAATACAGCACTTGGCATGCGGGACCAAATGTCATTTAGAAACTCTAAATCTTCTTGCAAAAGAATCCCACAACATGCTGCTAATAGGATGGAGTTGTTGCACTGCATACACTGTGATTAACTAACTGATGATCTTTAGTGATGCTGCAGCTGCCAATACACTTTGTACTATCCTCAGCCATTAATATCTCAGCAGAAACAGAGCTCAGAGTGTCCAGTCCCAAAATTACCAGCTTCTGTCTCCAGAGCCAAAGGAAGGTGAGTCACTGATAACTGCAGCTGAATGTCCTGTGTCTCACTTAGGATGCTGAGCACTATATCTAGTCTTGGAGTTAGAGACAGAAACTTGGAGCATGACCCTTATCTCTCTACTTACACAGGGAAATGCAAATGTGTGGTGAGAGGGAAATGTTACCTAACTGATACAGGGGTGGCAGCCACCATTTCTCACATGTAGAAGTCCCCTGGAGCAGTTTGGTATGAAATTGTCTCTTCCTGTGTCGTGTCTGACTGTTCCAGAGCAGAGCAGGTATCACAGTGTGCATCTAGAAGCTGGCTGCCCTAAATCCTCTCCCTTACTGCAGTCTTGAAAACCAAGGTTTCTTCTTTGCGCATCCAACTGCCAAAGAGTAACACTGACATAACTAACAAAAATTCCTATGATATTAATGACTGTTTATAACACATACATTCATTTAAGCTAAAACATTAAAAGTTTCATGTGGAAATTTTGTCTCCCTTGAGAGGAAAAAACAAATACCCACCCTCCCATCTCTCCAAGATATTATAGTATGCAAAAATGTAACAGCAACAAAACAAATTAAAGAACACCATAAAACAATCTGCAAACAAGGCATTTTGTCCTACATGTGTATGGGAGTGCATGTACCTATGTATGCATGCAAATAACAACTATATACATTTATGTAAATCTAGGCATTTACAAAGAAAAAAAGTAATATACATTGTCTTCCATTCAAAAATCTAAAGAAAAAAAATCCTGTTGCAATTTACAGTCATTCTGTCAATAATAAAATAATTTGCATATAGGCATGGAGCTGTGGTAAAGATTGGTGTCAGAGAGAGTTCAATAATTAGTAGTTAATTGTAAAATGAACTAAGTTAGATAGGGATGCCATATAATTATGGTGGAAGATGAAAAAGGATTTTCTGGATGATGAAGGAAGGATCAGTCAAGGATGACCAAGAGCTCAGTTCAATCTAGTATCATGATTGCAATTAAAAACCACACTCATAAACAGTACTCCGCTGAGATTTGAGGAAATACCCTGGCCTTACAGAGAAAAAAAAAAAAAAGGGTAATGTCTGTTGTAGATTGATGAGATGGGATTGCTGGTATTTGTAATTTATTCTTTTGCTTTAGGACTAATTATCCGCATATCTTCAAAAGAATTCATGTTTCACACACAAGATTGAATGGAAATTCTAAATATATTAAATCAAATTCTTTATTAGATGATACCAGAAAACAGCCTGGATGAAATAGGTGGGGTGAGTGGCTCTTCTGACAGAAAAATAACACTTACAAAGTGGAAAAGTGTATTTAAAGCCTGTGGTCTTATAAAGTTTATTAAACATTCATTTAGTGATTACTGAACAGCCACTCTTCAAGCAGCAGTTTGTTCAGTTTCCAGGCAGTCACCTCACAGTAATAATGACAGAAGACATGGATGCCTCAGGAGATGATCCTTGGGGAGCTCTTCCCAAACCCCCTTGAGCAGGGTGCCTAGGCAGCAGCAAGACTGCCAAAACAGGGCAGAGGCTTTGTGTTCTGAACGGCGAAAAAAGCCAGGAGCAAAATCACAGAATCACAGAACAACGTGAGCAGGAAGGGACCCACAAGGATCCCTGACGCCGTGCCGGAATCTCCTGCTAGCTCCCGAAAATGCCCTGAGAGTGGCTGCGCTCTGACCGAGGCTGGCCTGAGCAGCAGCAGAGCGGGGCTCGCTCCCTCCAGCACAGTGGTGTGCTGGAGCAAGAGCCAGGGAGAGGGCTCCACTGCGGTTCCACACAGCCCTATTCCCAAGGAGAGTCCACACACAAAACAACGAGAGCCCGCATGTGCAGAGACTTCTAAATGGGGGAGGATCTAGGGGAGGGTACAAATTTCCAACCAATAGAGAAAGGAGTGGGGAAGATCACAAGGCAGGGTTTACAATGCTTAAACCAATGAGGAGGCACAGGGCGAGGAGAGCAGTGCAAACAAACCCAGGGGGCTTCAAGGAACAGGGGATTTCCAGGGGTTTCCAGAGGCCAGGGGTTTGGGACAAGGCAGGATTGACAACTCAGTAGGAGGAGGGACAGGGAACAATCTGGATCAAGGAGCAGGTCTTGGACAAGATGGACAACTAGCGGGGAGGGTGCACCTTGGATTAAACTAATAATATAGGGGGGAACAGAACAAACCCCTGCAGATAAAAACACACAGCAACAGATCATTAAGTCCAACCCTTAACCCTGCACAGGACCTTTCTCAAGAGTCTGACCTTGAGAGCGTTATTCAAAATCTTCTTGAGCTCTCTCAGATTTGGTTCTGTGACCACTGCTGCTTTGGGGGCCTGTTGCAGTGACCAGCCATTCTCTGGGGAAGAACCTTTTCCTCATATCCAGCCCCAACTTCCCCTGGCACAAATGAATTTCCTTTGGGTCCTGTCAGTGGTCCCCAGAGAAAAGAAATCATTACCTGCCCTTCCTCTTGCCCTCACATGCTGTAGATTGTAGTGCGGTAGATTGAATGTAGTTGTAGATTGTGATGAGGTCTCCCCTCAGCCTCCTCTTCTTCTAACTAACTCTTTTTCAGCCCTACATGAAATTACTCAAGGTTTTCTCTAAGCATTTAGACTCCTTTCCATGATTCCTCAGGTTTTGGATTTTGATTTCTGAAGCAGTGCCTTATTTGACTTTCTACATAGTGATCTACATTTTGCCTCTCACTTTCCTTCCCTGTTAAAGGGTGTGCAGGCCTTCCATGACTTTTATGGATATGGCACATCTACATGAAAAGGAAATAAAGGATTTCAAGAACGTGTTTTCAAAAGTTCAAGTGGCAGGCAGGTACAATATTCCTATCAAGAATCTATGTGTACTGAGAGACTTCAAAACTCATGCATTTAATTTCCTGGCTTCTGGAGCTAGCATCATCCTGATTTCTCTATTATTTCCTTTTCCTCCTAACTTTTCATTCAAGAGTTTAAACTTACAATGTTACTTTTGGTAGTTTGGTTGGTGTGTTGCTTTTTTATTCCTTTTTTTCACTCCCCTGGGAAGTCAAATTGTAGACCGTATTAATAGTGATTCATCTATATTTCCTTCTTGAACCAATTCCTGCTTGTTACTTAGGACTTACAGATGTTTTGTAGAGATACTGTAAAAAGCAAACAGTTCTCAGCCTCCAACAATACAGATTTTAAAGTCATAAACCCTCCAGTTTCTGAAAAAATAATGGAGAACTCACACAAAGAGAGCTGGTGGGAAGGGGAAAGATTAAGAAGAGGCAGAAAAATACCACCTTTTTTATTTACTAGGTTTGACTTAGATCTCATAAATTCTCTTTAATGTAATGATACCATTTCTTCTTGCTCTAAAGGAAAAAAATCTTTCAGATCAAAATTTATCTCAGTCAAAATAAAAAAAATGAAACAAACCAGCATAAAACATTTAACAGCAACATTTAATAATGTATACAATAAAATATGGCTCTAATATATTGACAAATAGAGCAATAAAGTATTAATGTGATTATGCTTCATCAGTGCAACAGCCCTTCCTCCTTGTCTTCCAGTTTGAATAAAGTCTCTCCCCTCTAATCAACAGTTTCACCATAATCCTATAAAAACAAACAAACAAATAACATGCTAGAATTTAAAAAAAGATTATCAAACTAATTTTCTTGTGATAACATATACAGAGACAAACTAAGGTAGCTGTAATTTATTTTTGGTTTACATCAGAGTAAGTGAAATGGGAACTTATTCCATAACAGCATAATTAGGAAGATACTGTAGCTTCTGTAGCTTTTTTTATATTATTTTCACCATTCCTTGGAAAAAAATGCAAGAGCTAGGTGCCACTTTCCAGCTGCTGACTGAGGTATAGGAAAAGGAAAAACCTATAAAAGTTATCTGCTCTTGAGGTGGCCATATCCAGCTCATTGCTGCAATGTCTGAAGGCAGTCAGACTCGTGAGATGGTCACAGGGTCTTGAGGACATGGGTGAAAGGGAGGCACCTAAAACTGCAATTCATGACAGACAGTATCCAGAAACCCCTTGAAATCCATTTCAGAGACAGAATCTGACTCTGGGCTGCTGGAGGTGTCTCTCAGCTTCAAATTCTCTCACAAAAATAAACAAGCCAGGTGCATTTTTTCTCATATCAACAAGGGAAGGTTCATAAGGCTAATGCACTCTCACAGTCCATGTTGGCTCATGATTCAAGCCTCTTTTTTCTCTGAACATCTAAGAAAACATCTGGATACAAGAGATTCCATTTAATGGCTGGAACATAAAGGGTAAAGCAGATAACTGAGTGAGAAACCCTTCTTTCAAGCATTTTAATTATTACTTTCATATGAGCTCTCTGTCACCAGATCTTATCAGCAACTACTTCACATACCCTAGTTGTCTTATGGAATCAAAATGTTCAGGGAGGATAACGGCCACTTAAAAGTACTTTTTTTTTCAATATGATGGTTTCTTCAGTCATATTTGCTCCTTAGGATTGAGAAGATGTGGCTCTGGATGGATTAAACAAATGGAATCTGGTGCCACAATTACACCCATACACGTGTTCTGGTGCCCTTAGTGTGCTCACAGACATGTCATTGCCAAAGCCAGTTTGGGCTTTTCAGTACAGAAATACAGATATTTAATTCACATTCAGTAAAATATTGCATCACCACAGGCTTTTTGAAAAGCACATTTCAGAAATCTCACCTGAGAAAATATGTAAGAATTCAGTTTTGTGTTTCCAAAAAGTCAGTGGCTTAAGCAATAGAAAAGTTGCATGTAGCAGAAATAACAATCTTCAGGTTTGTGAGGGAAGCTCAGAGAGCATTGTTAATGGCTTTCAGACGTGTTTGGAATTAATCGCTTGCATCTGTTTGTCATCTTTTTCAGATTTAATGACTTGATGCTTTTCTAGGTAAACAAAGAGGCTCTCTAACTCATACGTGCTGCTTGGAACAGTGTGCATACCTGTAAAATGAAAAGGTGGCTAGACTGAAAATGTCATTTGCTGTGACTTTGCTATGACCTTTATTCAAGCCAAATTCCAGTCCAATATGAGTCACAGCAGTCTGATGGATGGAGTTGCAGCTGTTGAGTCTGCTCCTGCACAGTCCAGGAAAGAGACAGGCAGGCTTGCAGCTAAATCTAGACATCAGTGGTACAGAAATCAGTATCTTACCTACTCACCCATCTTCCATTATACTTGGTAAAGAACAATAGACACTTCCAGGTCACAATTCATCTGATCTCTTTAAAATTTCTGCTTTGGTATAAGATGAATTGCATCCTAGAAATGCCCACTAACTGTGCAGAGCCTCTAAGGTGATATCTGCATTGTAGACATCTACAATTAATCATGTAAATTTATGTATAGGTTTAAAGGTGGTGGAAAACCAAAGTTAATACTGGAAGTCCCTATCTATTCTTTATGTTAAAGTCACTATAACCCTCTTGCTTTACAAGAAATAAAGCCTTCCCTGATAATTGCAATGGAGAACTCCTTTTATATGTAAAGAGGACCATTTTTATGGGGGGAGACAAATCTTACAAGAATGAAGCACGTGCAGGAAACAAAACAGACTGAATTTCTAATGATCGAAATTTATTCTAATCTTCTAGTCGTCTTCTTATACTTGATCCTGGCTACTGAAAAATTAGGTGTGATACCAGATCACAAATGATCACAAACTGATGCCAAAGCATCAGTTTTGGAAATGTCTTCTCTGTTGCTAACACTGGAGATTTGCTGTGCTCTCTTTCACTGGAACCCTCCAAGTGAAGGAGGCAGATTCATAAACCATGACATTTTCTAGCTCAGCCTCCTACAGAAACCAGCTGTCAATGAGCACCAGCAGCCATCGAGCTGAGCTTCTTTCCCGGCCCCTGCTGCTGTATGGACAGCTCCCATGAATGACACACACACGTGGCTGTGTTTTTGTGTTACTGCCTCTGCAGGTTAGCCTTGAGATCTGTGTCAGTCTCCCCACAGTGCTGTGGCTATGAGGCTGAAACTGTGTTCCTCATTTTTAAACTATCCAGAAGCCTCACAGGCTGCAAAAGGCTTTCCATAATATTTTTCCAGCTTGTGTTCCCACCTTCCGTGGACTGAAAAGCAACAAGGTTATCAGATCAAACTGAGAAAATGTCTAGACATAGCAGAAAATGCATATCAATGGTGAAAATTAGAATAATTATTTTAGAGTGTAAAATCAGAGTACATGCACAGTTCTAAAGTTCCCATTATTATTCCCAAAATCCAAGACATCAAAAGTGCCATAAAAGTTAATTCTTTCTTTTTTTGGGATGTTTGTGGATTTTTTTTTCCCCTTGATGTCGCTGTGGACTGTTTTTATGTTTGGTTTTTCATTGTTGTTATTGGTTGGTGGGTTTTTTGAGGTCTTTCTGGTATGTTTTATTTTGTTGGTTGGTTTTAGTTTTGTTTTGCTAGTTTTTTATTATTTTTTGGTTGGTTGGTTGGTTGGGTGGTTGGTTTTTTTAGAGTGGGGTGGTGGTGGTATTTTTTTGTCTTTACCTCAGGTTTAAAGCTGTCCCTCAGGACAGGCTTATAAGATCATGAGGACCATATTTGCTCATGTCCTTGCAAAAATAATTTTTATGTATTCTAAGTACAATAAAAGATACTGGCTGTATTTGTACTACTTTATCAGGTAAATATGTATATGTGCAGTTCTTTTAAAACATTTAATAATTTACTCAGGAGACCAGAACAACTGTTCTGCCAGGTAAATACATTCTGAGGCAGCTTTTTAAGATGTGTATTATGTTAGATCTATTTCCACTTTTTTTTCTATTTCCACTTGCATTTTTTTGTAATGCAAATTCTTTTAAAAGGCAAAATCTATTACCTTCAGAGCCATTCTGTTCTATCACGTAAACACAGATTTGGGGTCGTGCTTTCCATAATGAAACAGAGTCAGCAAGAGAGCAAGAGTCTTTGAACAGGCTTTTTTTTTTTTTTTTTTTTTTTTTGATTGTACAGGCCAGAGTCTGATGTGCCCATTTGCAAGCGGAGCAACATTAACTGATTTTCGTAGAAGTTTCTTTACTTACTTACATAGCAAAGCACATTCCTGCATAAGACACATAAGCAGCCTAAGACACAAAAGTTAAACATGAGCAACATGAGTGAACGTAGGAGAAGGGAACACTTACTCCAGAAAAAAAAAATGGGTGTGCTGAAACACTGATTTGTGTCTCAGCATGCAGTTTACCTTCCAAGCAGAAAAGTCAGAAAGTGATTACTTGATCACAGCACCTTTACCAGCTGTTCTAGAGCTAGAAATGCCTTTGGATTTAGGACTGTCTTCTTCAGTTTTGTATTCCCAACATTTCTGGGAAAATATTGTCTTCTTGATGAATTAGGCAATGAAATTGCATGTTATGTCTGGCTTTTGAAGGTGGTTTTCCCCTTTAATTTCTTTGTGAAAAGCATTTCTAAAATTCAGCTTTTCTAAGTTACTTTCTCACTTCTTTTCTTTAAAAGTAACAGGGGACTATCACCATGGCTATTCATATGAAATGTGTGGCAACATGTTTAGTACTAATGGTATCCTTGTGCTTCTGGTAATCAAAGATAAGGATTTGTAGCAAAAGAAACTTTATTACACTAACCTGTATCCTTCTCCAGATCTCATGGGCTCAAAGGCTCACTCTTCCTTTTCTTTTCTCAGTTTTCCTAATCAAAATATTTGTTCAGCTTTCTTTTCCAGTGGACTTTAACCTTTATGGCACTGTAACTTTGACCTTATGCCTTACTTTATTAGATGTTGCACAAAGGGATTCCTAAAAGGGAAGCCCAGAAGAGATCCATCTTGTAAGCACTGATCATCTGATTCTGATTTTATTAACCATTCATTAGTCAATTAATTTTACGTATTACAAGCTCTTTAATTTGCTAACCATTTTACAGTAATCTAAATTTTGGGAGAAAATGGTGTAGAATATAAGGATAGGGACCCTTACTTGGTTGAGCTGCAAGTGAATGCTGAAGAAAGCACTGTGTGAGTTAAGATGGAATGAAGTCCTAAAAGATCTTTTTTTTCAAAACTGGTTGGAAAGAGTCTCAGAAAATGTGATTCCTCCCTTTCCACGGGTTCTTGCTCTGCCTAAATCAGAAGTATTTTATGGATATCTGATTAAGATGATATAACTCCAGTGATGTTGGTGATGGCATCTGACATTTATGTTTTATTTGATGTAAGCATATGTCTGACTGTAAGCAAGTAAGTGGATGTCAACAGATAAACATATAGAAATTGCTGAACTCCATAGCTAATAATGTATGAAAAAAATTAAATAGAACAATTCTCCAACCTACTCCTCTTTCACATTTTCTAATTTCACCCAGAATGTTGAAAGTCTGTCTGAAAGTTTACAATGTTTGATAAATTCCTCCTTCCATTTGAGGTACCTTGCTAATCCATTTGAACAACTTTAATAATAACTCAGCAAGATGTCTTTTGCATTTCTCCCACCACTTTTTCTCTTTTTTCTTTTGGGCTACTATGAGAACTTTAACGACACAACAAGCTTGACTTCTATCAACTGAGAATGCTGCAAATTTTGTTTGGTGGAATCATGGCACTGGAAAGATACTCTAAATAAAACACCAGGACAAACTGGTACTCTCCAAATATGTTACCTTCAATTGTCTTTCCCAAACTCTCAGACTTTTCCCAAAGAACAGGTTTAGGACCACCAAGCCATTGCTCATCTTCAGTGGGTGCAGTTTAAAACTTTCTATCTTTTCACTGATATCAATGACTCTTTATGATGTGTGCATTTCTGTTTCTTCCTAATCCCAGTTTTATGCACTGAAGCATCTTAGTCTGTGTGTCAGATTTGGAGATATAGTTAGCTGTCTAATCTTCCATTAGTTTCGGTGGAAGATTTGGTAACAAAATAAAGGTTATATGTGTGAAATCCAATGAGGAACCTCTACTTCGACCACCTTCCCGCCCCATTGAATTTAATTTTCAGTTTGTTTTTTTTTTTTTTGTACATAAAATATCTGAAGATTCGGTGAGGTGAGATCTGCAAGTCTTTGCTTCAGTTGTTTCAGATGCTACTACTTCTTGCCATCTGTCCCTCTGGATGTCTTCCCTTCTCCCAGACTATGGCAACACTGGCAAAAGACTAGGTATGATGAGACTTCAGCTGCAACATTGAAATGTTAGCATCTTCATTCAAATTAGAAGAATCTTTCAATCTGGAACATCTCAGGGAAGAGTGTATTTTTATTTTACTGAGTCTGCTAGAGTATTGTTGCTTAGTGGGGGCAAAGTGAACTTCCAAGCAGGGCAGAACCATAAACACTGAGAGTTTTCCCAGAGAAAATTTGTCAGCATCCTACAATTTTCCTGAAGATTTGCTTCCCAAATTATCTTGAGGCAATGATGTCCATAAAAAAGTTGGTGTCAGTTATAAATAGCCGTATACATTTAAGCATGTATATATAGAGACATTTTCTTCAATATTATTTCCTGAATAGAGATAGAAATCATAACAACACACTTGAGGAATTATTTTTATGTCTACAGAGTTGAGTGTAAAGTATATTATCTACTTTATAAGAAAAAGAAAATTCATGGATGTGAATGAATAAAAAGATTTTAAAAATAAGAGTACCATGATGTTGCTTTGTTTGTCTATGTTTGTTTGGTTTGGTTTGGTTTGACTGAGTTTTTTTTTAAAGGAATGAATATTGTTCTATTCAATATTGACTTTAAGTACTCATGTTACATTGTTTCTTATTCTTAGTGTTTAAAAAATGGCTGCCATAATTGCTTATATTCCTGTCCCTTAAAATGTTTATGATTTAAAAATAAGCCAGTCAGCAGTGTTAAGAAACAGCCTTTTAATTTAGGTAAGTATTGCCTTTGTAGGAACAGGCTTTTTTTTCTTTCTTTTTTCTTTTTTTTCTTTTTTTAAATCATAAAAGAATTCCATATTAGAGACAAGCACAGGTTAAAAATAATTATAAATCCAGATGCACAAAGCCTGAGTGATTCATATAGTTTCAGTTCTTCCTGTGAATTTGTCCTCTGCTTTCAGTTGCTCTTATTTACATATAGCCTAGTTTCAGAGCAGAGACCTTTTAAACACATCGATAGGTCAATAAATCTATGCTTTTAATAGGGATGTACTTTTGTCCATTCTTTATTTTGGAGCTTTTCATTATGCACTGTCCTGCATGACTATACACTGCTGAACATGAAATGTTTACGTTGAATTGATTGGTTCTTTCAACACCTTTGATTATTAGAAAGTGCAAAAGGGATGTTTTCAAGGTTTATAAAAGCATATGTTGACCTTTCTTTGAGAATATAAAAGGCTGATTCTATTGCCATTATACCCTCTGCAGAAGGGATGTGATGCAATGCCTGGGAACATATAAACTCTCACAGAAGAGCAGAGAAGTTACATTTCCAAGGACACATGACTTAAGGACACTCTTCTATTATGGATGTAGACTTCTACTTTCTGATGCCTTCTTCCAGCTGCCTTTGCAAATCATACACAGACCTGAGAACATGTTCAAGAATCTGATATCTAATAACATGAAGCTCTGCTTAAACACAGAATAACTGTCTGAACTTTGAGACACTGCTCTCAGAAAGGAGTCTGAGGCATATTTCCTATGAGCACAGCCCACTTTGCGCCCTACCTTATTGCCTGTGTAGAGGGATCCCACAAGTGTACCTGTACCTGTGCCAAGCAAGCAGGTTGTCTTAAGCCCTGGGGGTCATGTTACTTTCAACCAGGAATGATTCTGGTGGGTTACCTCCTGGGAGTCCAGTGGGCTTACAGGGGTTACGTGGTGTTAACAAACTCAAAACCTCTCAGGCCAAGACTCTCAGGTGTGTTAAGACATCAGCTTCTACTGGAATTTAAAAAACAAACCAACAAACAAACAAAAAAACAAACCAAACATTTAGAGGTCTGTCTTTAAATCTGATGAGGAAATTAATTTCCAGTGGTTACAGATACTACTGGAATTAGTTATTCCATTTTATTACTCTTCTTGTCACCATCCCTATACGTAAGGGGATAGGGTTTAGTCATTTAGTCATTCTTTATGACTAAATTGTGACCAATGGCAGAAAATTCTTCAAGCTATAAAAAAAAGTTTCTAAATACTCTGAGAGAAGAGCCAAAAGAGGGGGGAAGGGATGAATCTATAGAGTTCCCAGTATTTTGTCGCACAGCTAAAAGGATACAGCAAATGTCAACAGCAAATAGTACGGAATACATAACAGATTATCCTTATTCATTCTGCCACCATTCATTCTGCCTTTCATTTATATCCAAAGGCAGATTCATGGTGATTGTAACTTCCCTTCTGATTCCCACTGCTTGACATGGACACTGTGCCTGCCTTAGCCTGTGCAGTCTGGGTTTAAATCAAGGACCTAGCCACAGCCTCAGAGTCCATAATGTTAAAGAGTGCAGCCACTTTGTACCCCTAATGACGGCAAGATTTAGTGTGAAGCATACTGGAAGGCCCTCTCCAAGCCTCTTCTGCTGGGTCATATGTACACCATGCAGCTGAGGGGACTATCCAGTTGAGAAGTTTCTGGTTTTTTGCAAGGGAAGACATGTGGATAAGATCCCTAGCTATTAAGAAGCATAGCAAAGCAAAGCAGAACTTTATGAAAAGTGTTTCTAAAACACCACTGCTTTCCTGAAAGCTTCCATAAGTTGAAATTATGGTCTTCTTTAATACCTAGGACTGAAATGGGAAAATCAGTATGGGAATCATTTACTGATGGATTGCAGCAAACAGACGAACAAAAACAGAGTCCACACATTGGAGATGCACAAGCTCTAAACCTTTCCTAAATAGGGATGAAAGTCAGGACAATAGACAATATCTCTATCTCCAACCTGGGGCAAAAATTTCTGGTTTGCCTTCTGCATTGCAGATCTTCTTAGTCAGGCTGGCTCCCTCTTTCTCTCTACTTGGAGTTTTCAGACTCCCTGCACTACTAAAAGCTGGACAATTATAAGGTTACCTGTGTTATGCTGTAGCACAGTAGAACTTCAGCAGGTCAAAAGAGTTCTTCTGTCTTTGGTATTATCATTGTCCCATTTCTCTCACAAGTGTTAGAGTGTATATTCTGGGATACTGTTCCTCAGTCAATCTATTCTCCTAGGTTTATTTTTATATCAGATCATCATCAAGTGGTCTCCATTGTACAAAGCACTATTCTCAAAAGTGGCTATTATAATTCAGCTTACAGTGATGAACACAATTACCTTTAGGTTCATTTAAAGAAGATGAAGAAAGGAAGAAAAAAAATAAGAAATTCATCTGAACAAAGAATGTCTTTGTAGGAAGGTCAGTTGTGTAAAGGGACAGCTGTTTAAAAAGAAAGACACATTGATCTAAGCTTCAGAAGTAGTAAAAATATACAAGAAAAATTGATAACTCAGACTCTCAATTAAATGAAGGCAGAGAAAATAATTTACTGAAAAGTTTTAAGTCTAATACAGTATCAGTAGCTAATACTGTTCTAAAGAAATTATCTGATGCTTTTGAAGGAGTAAAACAAGACAAGGTCTTATGCTTTTCAGTGACTGTTTTTGAATATGCAAATGGGTGCAATTGGGATTTAAAAAAGGAATTCACAATAAGTAAAAAATTGAGTATTTTTTACCCTGTTAATTAGGCTGAATTTCCACATATGGTGTAGAAATGCAGTACCTCCATTCCACAGATGACTGATAGAGTCATGCGAGTTATCCACTCAAGGTTGCAGGCAAGTGTAGTTATACCAAATTTGTGCTCAGAGCACTGGATCATGTGATTTCTCCTCTCCTTAGGGAGGTCAAACAGGATGGATTGAAGTTGAGCTGTAGGATCAGTTTTCATATTCAACCCTATGCAAATAAATAAATTAATTAAGAAAAATCTAGGTCAGCCAAACCAATTCAGTATAATATCAGCCCAACAAGTAACTAAAAGAGTGCTCTAATTGCTTGAAGAAAATTACAGCAATATTCCCCGCACAGCTGAAATACCAGATTTTGGAAAATCCTGAGGTCCTGATCCTCCAGGAATTTTAAATTTCTCTTAAAACTGTAAAATATTCCATTCACCCCAAGAGTTTTTGAACAATGGGGATCAATTAAATATAATTTTTTAAAAAGTACAATTTCACTGGAAAATTTCTAGCCTTTTCTATCCTGTTATTCTTGTATCTGCATTTTCATTCCAAGCAGAAAAACACTGCATTCTGTTTTGCAGAAATCTCAGTCTAGAAGTAGGGGGTGTCTGTTCCTGTTGTTGTTTTTTATGTCTTTCCTCATTTTTATTGGTAAACTATCAAGCAGGATGTTCCCCCCTCCTGTTTTTAAACAGCTTAAACTGATTGTATTTCAAAAAACCACATATGCCTATATCTTTTATAGGAGGAAAGTCATTAAATTTTGTAAATGTTAGAAAAAAAGAAACTGTGAATGATATTCTGGAAAGTGACGGCATCGTAAAATATGCACAATCTGGTCAAGTTCCAATTAAAAAAAATGTGTTAGCATAAACAACCTTTAAAAATAGCAATGTAAAATTTATGAGTGCAGAGCGGATTTGGAAGTTGTCGCCACACCCAACCACATTTTCAGTTCTCATCAACCTGGTTTCTAATTCTGCATACATTTTAGATTTGCTGACATTTTTATATAGAGAGAAACTTTCTGCAGCTCATGTGGAAATCATCAAGCCCTGCACAGCACTGAAAAGGATTCTTTGGACCTGGAAAAATTGTGTTGACAACTCCGTCTTCATCTGACAAATATTTCTTTTCATTTTTGTTACTTGCTGTTGCTATCTCTTCAAACTGCTTGGAAATTATACTGGATCATAAATTAATTAAAATTGGAAAAGGTCTCTAAAATCCTCAAGTCCAACCATTAACCCACCACTGCTAGGTCCACCAAAAAACATGTCCTTAAGTGCTATATCTACCTGTTTTTTAAATATGTCCAAGGAGGTTATTTCACCACTTCCTTGGGCAGCTTGTTCCAATACCTTATAAACCGTTCAGTGAAGAAAATTTTCCTACTATCCAATCTAAACTTCCTATGGAATAACTTCAGTTTTGCATTTACTGGTAGAGAATGTTTAATTATTTGTGTTTAAATATCTGACAAAGGGAAGCTAGGGAAGTCATCTACCAAACCCAAGGTTTCTGATCAACACATTTTCCTTGATCTGCTGCTCTCCTGTGAGTGTTTTTTGAGGTAAAAATTTTCTAAGCCTTTAGGAGTTGGTATATTTCTTTTCAGTCCATTTAGGTGTCATGAAAGTTCCCAATCACTTTCATTCAAATTCTCAAATTGATATCTGTCGCTATATTTAAATTTAACTACCTTTTCATTCTTAAAATCTTTGTCCTACTGTTGCATGGCCCTGAAGCTCCTTAGAGAATACAGATTTCTAACTTACAAACCCTTGGGTTTTTCTGGTACCTGAAGTTATAATTCTGGGTGTCTGTGTGCAGTCAAGTGTTAACAGTATTTCAATTGCCACTCATCAGCATATTCCTTCATTGTTCAGGTGTTCTAGAATGCTTTTCCTACCCTAAGATGGGTTACGCTTAGAACCATCACAAACTTTGTCTAACTAAAATTAAGCCTTTACTTAAATGTATTTAACATATTGTGGAAAGTCTGAAGTTGTTCTGTCATTTATCCAGAGAAAGGGATTATAAGTAAGAAAACTATGACAACCTGTCTCCCAAATATTAGAGCACTCATCTGAGAGGGCAAAACTAAGCCCTGAACTAAGAAATATTTGAATTTTACATGAAGCAGTGACTGAGAAAAACCTGTTAGTGACTCAAATGTGGACTAGAATCCATGACCCTGCCGTGACCTTCCCAAATGAGTGCAATAACTACTAGGAGTCTCTTGCCTTATATTTTGACTCTAATGAACTATTAAAAAATGCTAACAAAACTATAAATCTCCACAATGCTGGTTCTGTTCATCTTAATCTTGAGAGATGAGTTCCAATGCCCTTGCCAATTTCTCTCCCAGTTTATGTAAGTACAGCAACAGATGGACTGGTTTCAGCTCTGCCCAGTTACTGAAAGAAGATGTTCAAACACTTTAAAATACGTCTGTCAGTGTCTACGAGCCACTGACAGAAGAAAGGTTTTACTGATAGAGAAAAGGGGAAGATAATCCCAGGTCTGATTGCCAGATGATGGCAACCACACTTTTATTTTATCTAAAATTGGACATTGATTTCTTTCCAGAATATTTCAGCTCCTCACTTCTAAAAATACTAAAAAAAAAAAGTTGATTTTTTAATTCAACACATGATTATGAACCGGTTTGGCTGACCCATATTTTTATGTTCTGTCAAATCAGCTATTAATTAGAGAAATATATGACTCTTTTGTTGCCAAATGAACTCAGTATCTGCCTCTACTTTACTATTCATAGTGGATGACAAAAACAAAGAAATAAACAAAGAAGTATTGACTGCTGAATAGAAACTGTTCTTCAAACGATGCACCTTTTCTGCTACAGAGTTAATGCTCCTTCTTCACCCCCAGAATCCTGGTTTTTTTCTGTTTCTATTCACCTCATTACCTAATACACCATCTTATCTTTCTATCTACTTCTTCCCTGAAATGCTAAAAAAGTCAGGGAACATTGCCAACCAAGAGATTTGTGTTTATAACTAAACAAATGAAGATTCCAAGGAGAGCCTGCTAGGAAACACTGCAGCTCTCAGTGGTGCAATGTTTTGCTGCCTCTTCACATGATGAGAGAAATCACATTTTGAAGAATACTTTCCACACAAGACATTTTTCTTCCTATCCTCTTCATTCGCAGCACCTGCTTCAGGAAATATATGTTTTCCACATACTGCTCAAATGAACTAATCTATTTTCACTATGTGTCCTTTTTGGCAAAATATCTACAGTATTTTCTTTCATAAAGACAAATTCTGCTCTTTTGGTATTTTTCCTCTTCCTCTTTTTATTAATAAAAAAATATGATCCCTTATTTCCTCCTTGGAGAGAAAGAAAAAAAAAAAAAGAAAAGAAAAAAGCAAGAGAATGACCTAGGAAAAAGTAAATAAAAAGAAACTATACTGAAGAAATTAAAACCTGAAGAAATTAAAAATTTAGGGCTAGAATCCCAACTATCAATGAGGCTTAACCTCATTGAAAATCTGTTTGTGAATATTTAGTTGTTTAGTGTTTCTGCAATGACATTTCTGCAGAGAGCAGCATGACCGAAAAAATGCCATTTTTTTATCATCTGGACTGAAACTGCCAATACTGTGTCAGCTAGGAAAGATGAATTATTCCATTCAGCTTCTACAGAAGGTGCTTAAGTAGAGTTAGGTTCATGGGAGACCAAGTTTCCCAAATAAAACTACATTTCTTACCAATGCACAAGGTATTTTGCAACAAGGCTTCTACTATAACTTCTCTATCAGCATGTGCACTTATCTATCCATCTTCCTGAGCATTCTTTGTTGTTTTTTTCCTGGGGAAAAAAAATCCTTCCAGGTGATGAATCTGTTTGCAGCATCCAAGGCAGATTTTAGTCCATCTCAAAATTTATTTATTTTAAATTTAATCCCCCTCCTTTCCCCAAATTTTATATGATTTTTGGTCTCCTTCCTATTGATCCCTGGTGTAAATGAGAGAAGAATGCCTTAGTACTCAAACACTTCTCTGCACTTTGTATTTCAGTACTCCCATGCACTTTGTGATTTTCATCAGACAATCCAACACAAAATTATGAAGTCCAGTAGTAAAGAGGTCTATCTGTGAGGCTTTTCTTTGTTGGGGTATTTTCACTTTTGGTGGGGGTTTGTTTGTTTGGAGTTTTTGTTTGTTTGAGTTTGTGGGGTTTTGGTTTTTTGTGTTTGTTGTGTTTTGTGTGTTTTTTAAGTGTATTTTGTTGGGATTGTGGATTTTGATTTTGATTTTGGTTGGGGGCAGGGGGGCAGTGGGAGGGAGGTTTATTTTTGACTACATTTAGAAATTCCCAAAACTTGAGCTAGAGAATAAAAGACCTTTAAAAGACTTATAAATTCCTAAAGTATTTTCTTTTGTTTGTCATAGTAATCTGGGAATATTTGATATTTATTTTCAAAGTACAATCCCTGATATACTCTGCATCGATATGAAAATTTGTAATGATGGAATTGTAGTGATCTGAAAATATGTATGTAAAGGACAAAACAGAATAAGCTTTTCATCACTCAAGGAGAAACTACATGCCATAATTACACTAAGAACATCATCTGACATTAAAATGTCACATGTGCTATGTCACACATTGTAACAAACCCAGAGAGGGAACCTATATTAAGTGTTGGACTCATGATTTTGTCTTTTAGGGTTTGAATTGATGTATACCTGGGATTATCATGTACATTTCTTTACTATCCTGGTTTCTACTGGTATCAAAATTTGATCTTGCCCACTTTTAAGAAGCAAAGTCTAGGATTTCATCCTATTAAATTAAATTTCTGCAACTTTTATCTTCATTTAAGCCTTTCATTTTGTTCCAGCTCTCATTTATGTTATTTGTCCTTGGAACAGCAACAGAGACAAGATACAGATTGAAAATTTGCTTGATTTTCTTTCTAAATACATGTGTTCCCATAAGATATTTCTCTTAAAATGGAAGCAGGGCATAGCAGCCATAGCCTATTAGGGGAAAAAGCCCAAAGGTGTAGCTATCTATAGGGAATGGTCAATTGTTGCAAGCATGGATGTGTAATTTTGTACATTTGAGTTCATTTTTTTGTGGAAAAAACACTGGCAACAGTTAATGTCTGAGCTGGATCCTGTTTAATACACTGCAGACACCTTTTCAGACAGCATCTGTCTTCCCCTGCAGGATGCCAGTAAAGCAGGTAGACAGTCTCACTTCTGAAGTAAAAGCAGCCCTCAGTATTTTTGGCTAATGCTTTCAGTAAGACAGATCTTCTGACACTGGAATTTACCCAGATAAAAATGATGTTGGAAAAGATATGACTTTGTCCAGCACTGAATTTAATACTGTTGCTCATGACTGTTGGTCATTACTAATGCCTGAGTGCCTTCAAAGAAAAAATCCAGGAATACACATGCAAAGGGAATTCCAGGATGTTAATGTTTTCTTGTTTGGTGAACAAAATTGTACTATGCTTCTCAAAATCTCTGAGAGATTGTAGTTCGTCTGGGTTGTGGCTAGAAATGGATATCTGTATTTACTATATTTTTATAAATTATGGGTTGGGGTTGTTGTTTTTTCTATCATAAAGACACAATTTTTTGTGCTAATGACTTGTTCCAAGTCTGTGAAGGCTACAGTCAGGATCAATGGACCTTGAGAGAGGCGCAGCACTCCACATCTGATATCTCCTAAAACTCAAGATCCTTGACTGTTAGATGATCACTGAAGATGAAGTGATCATCCTCAACATGTAAAGTTCACCAATGGACAACTTTCCTCTTTTTCAGCACAGGTCTCAGTGAAAGCAAAATAAAATCCATGAGAGACTTTCTCTTGCTTTCAGAGTTCTTGGGGTACTTCAAATATTATTGATGACACAAATGGGTCTAACATCACTTCCTCACGTGAGTCATTAAATAGTCTGGGTGAGAGCAAGGACAGCTAATATAATGAGAAATGGTTTTTTTGCTTTCATATAAGAACAGTGAGAATGTCTGTCATGGATTACATAAATCTCTGAAGTCAGGATTATCAGATGGACACACTAAAGCATAGATGGTGGTAGTAAACCATAAGGCACAGATAAAACAAACTTCCTGCACCTCCATACACTGTTTCTTTCCTCATTCCAGTCTACTTCTAACTCACACTTTCTTTGTTCTAAAATGAGAAGTTAGAAATGGGCAAAGACCATTGAACTGGTAAGGAGAGGATGTCATGATCACAGCTCTTCTGGGCAATGAGCAGCACAGTGGGTTATTGCACCCATGTCCCAGCCAAAGGCCGAATGGAACATCAGATTTCCTGCTGATACAGGGCAGAACAAAAGCTTGGCAATGCAGATGCAGCTCACAGGAAGACCAGGGATGAGACTATCTTGGATCCAGCTCAACAAAGCAAATGAAGAATTGTGCCTGGTTACGATATTTGCTTGTGAAAAAGCGTGAATGGATATAGGAAAAATTGGTTATTCTTGCCAGTTTGAAAAGGAAGAAAACCTGCCAGTGTTCTAGAAGGAATAAAGTAGATAATTTCCAGAAACAGATTTTTTTTTACATTTTTTGATATAGTACCTGTTGGGGTTTACTCAGTAATGATGTAAATACTTTTTGCTGCATTAAAAAAAATTAAAATTCAACATATTTAATATTTAAACTGTTGCTGAAGGTGAATTTTCTTTCCTGGGAATTTCAGTGGTGAAAACAGAAACAGGATCACAAAGGCAATAAGATCTGAAAAATCTGTGATTATCTGTGTCCTTTCTGTGAAAATAAATTCTGTGAACTTGCTCTAAAAAAAAAAAAAAAAGGATATATTTGGCAGAAGATTAGAGCAATGCATATCCCTCCACTATGCAATGTGAGTCATACCAGACTTGGATGTGATATGATTCAGGTCCTTTTGAATGGGCCAAAATCTACAAAATTTTTGACTGCGATATGCTGTTCATTTTTTTGGAAAGAAATGGAAAGCTCATTTTAAGCAGGTTTGGGAGTAAAAGGGAAAGAACACAGATGCAGGGGTATTAATCTACTGTGGATAACTTATATATGCCAGGGTCCATATTTTAAGTAAATGTTCACTGCATCATTAAACTTGGGCATTTTCAGCATGCATCAAAATTAGAAACTTTGTTCAGTCACAGAAGGCAAAGGTTTGCAAGGCAGGGTGTAAAATGGCAGAATTACATTGATTTCCATGGAGAAGCAGAAATTTACATCAGCTTGGAGTACGGCCCCCAGTCTCCTCAGCAAGAAAAGTAAAGTCAAAATGTGAATATGGAAAAGCTGGAATCTGCCTAACTTCTGACTTTGAGAAGGTTACAGACAAGGTTGACAGTGTCATTGCATACAGCATGATTTATCTGGAGTTTCAGAAAGCCTTCAATAAAGTTCCACATGACAGGCATCTGTTTAAGTTAAAAGCTACAGGGGTCCAGGATAAGTCATGGAAGTGAATAAAGAAATAGTTAAAAAACAGAAGAAAAAGGCTACCTGCATTACAAGCTAGACTGATGTCTGGGCAAATTTGGTAACAACAATGGTTTTGACATAATTGTGTTATTTTAGTTGCAGGAGATGTTTGAAAATGTTTATTGCAAAAGGGTAAGGTAAAAAAAAAAAAAAAAACAAAAGAAAAGAAAAGGAAGAAAGGGGAAGAGAAAACTATTCCTAGTCTTGCTATTGTTTCACAGATTTTTGCAGCACATGATCAAGGAGGACGGTAGAAAATAAACACTTGCAATGAAGCAGGAAACCAGATTTCCAGCAGCTGAGTGGGATGCAGCTGCTTAAATACATCCAAGCTACAATCAACTCCAAGTTGAGAGCTTGTTATAGTGGAGGGAGGGGGATACAATCAGGCTGGATCAGTAGGGAGAGCAGACTCCCCTTTGATCTTCTTTCAGCTTTCATGCATGTATAAAAAATGCAAATAAAATAGACCCACCATTTTCCGTAAATTAAAGGAATTTTCCCCCTCCTCAAATTATCCAGACATATTTTTTACCATGTGCTTTCAAACAAATTAAAACAGCTTGAAAAAAAGGACTTAAATATATTGAATGCATAAAAGTGGGAGTTCTGCATAATCAGTCTCCAAGAGTTCTTAAATCTCTGTATATAAACTGTTTAAAAGTAAATTAAAATTATTCCTTAATGAAATACAAATCTGAAGTCACTTGAATAACTAATCATTTTATGACCCATGCAGTGAATTTTTAATGCCTGCCTCTACCTGATTATTTTAGATATGTCTGTGTTGTAAAGTAAAAGCTACATAAATCATTAATATGTTGATACAGATCAGTGAGCTGACTACACTGTATCTGATTCCTCAGGACATATAGTGTGTGAGTCACCTTACTCCTATTTTATGGAGTCCAGATTTATTCCACATTTGTTCTTGGATAAAACCTTATTTGAAGACTTTGAATGTATTCTTTACAGGATTTACAGGATTGAGATTTCCTACACCCTATATGTCTAGACATACATATAGACGTAGAGTGTGCAAAAATCTACCACAGGTAAAGAGGACACTACTTGTAAAACAATTAATGTATACTTGCAGAAAAGCCTTTTATTCATGGCACTCAAATTGCTTTGCAACCATTAATTAAGTCTTGAAGGGCACAAAATATTTTTGAGGTAGTAACTACTAGAATTTCTACTCACAATCTGGTAAACAAGGACAGAGCCATTGACAGCTTGAAATAGGAATAGATTTGGGAATAAAAGTCAAGTGTCCTTACCTTAGGTTATCTGTCTTAATAGTTAGAAAACAAAACAAAAGAGAACAAAACAAATCCCACATGGATAATAAGTACATTTTACAAGTACAAGATGAGTCCCTGTAGTTGAGGAGAAAAAGAAATAAAATCTTCAAAATATTTTAAACTCATAGACTATTGAAATTGGCACAAATTTGTACATGGGAATTTACTAAAAGGAGAAAAAACAAACCCAGCAGAATGGCATTCTACCTTTTGCCTGGATTGGTAACAGGGATTTGCCGTTCCTTTTTGGGTGCCAGGATTCCCTTGTATTAGCAAGCACCCCTTTTCCAGTGGGGTGCTGTTCCTGCTGTTTTGCTTTAACAGCTGCCATGATCGTTTGCCTTGAACCATGAAAACAGACCTTCTAAATCATATTTGCTTTTTTTGTTTTCTTTGATCTTTCCTTTCAAGTTCCATAAATGAGTTTTGTTTCTTGACAAAAGTACTCCATTTGCTGAGTACAGTCGAACAGCCACAGTTTAACGGAAAATCTGATATTGGTATTCAGGTGCATTTTTTGCTTTTTAACAGCGTGTGCCTCTGGGCTAATATAAGGAGCCCAATATAATGAATGTTTCTGATGGAATAGGGTGCTATCGAACAATCCCATTGATGTGTGGAAGAGAGTTTATGTGTGATCTTACTGCCAGATAAAGTTTTTACAAGACCAAATCCTTTGTCGTTGAAATACATTCCAGTTTTACAACAACATAAATGAAAATAAGTCATTTTGCAGCATGTGAAGATATTCCTCGTGAATGTTAAAAGATGCAGTCATACAGAAAAGGGTCACTCACATGACCCTTTGGCTTTTTCTGTACTGATAATTTAAAAATGTGGAGAGTGTTTGTAGAAGAGAAAATACCATGGATATTTTAGAATGGATGAAAGGATAAAAACTGCAATCAGGTCAAAATATGTATTTACTTCTCATCCTCCTGTGTAAATCCAGAATGACTTCACTGGAGTCAACAGTGTTACCTTGGATTTTACGAGAGTTATTGAAAGTGGAATCTGTCCCATTATATTATCAATATGGAAACTTGCAATTACCTCCCTAAAAGATAACAAAGAACCTGTCAATCCTCTTTCTTTATCGTTGTTTGATCTGGGTTGCTGATGTGCTGGGTTTTTTTTTTTTTCAGCATCTGATGTATGTTAATTTACCGAGTATGTTTGTGACTTCTCTTGATAAGGACTCATTTATTTTTTGTTTGGTTCCTTATAAACTGACCGAGGGGGAAAAAGACTCTTTAACCCATTTCTCACATGCATTGTACAGTCTGTTAATGGGGTATTGAAATAAAAAGCAAGCCATAAAGACTTGCAGACAGAAGAAAAGAGTCTCGAATGTGTTTGAAGTGTACTGTTGATGGGGGAAGCACGCATGTACCAGGTAATTATGCTAAAGTCCATAAAAGTGCCTACTGATTTAAATAAGAGAAGGACACATTACTTTGAAAAGCAGAAGGGATAGTTAAATAGTCTGCTTTCACCTCCTGGATAAAACAAACTATAGAATTTTGCCCAGTGATTCTTGCAATGGGGAAAGCATGTCCAGCTTGGATGTATAAGTGAGTGCAGTCAAGCTGAGCTCTATGTGGTGCAACCAAGGCCTTTCTCAGCAAGAGCTCTTAACAAGAGCAGTATTAATTGTTCTGGCAGTCAATGGCTAGTGGAGCTTGTTTATTCAGTAAATACCATTAAAAAAAAATCATTTGTTCTTCAGAATTCAAATACGAACAGATGCAGGTTATTTTGAGTCTTATTATTAGCTGCCCTGAAACTAATAATCTGAAAACATATATATGCCACAAAGTAGTCGTCAAAGATCTATTTCATTTTTCCTGGAATTTATTATTCATTTGCTTGTTTCGTTTTTTTACTATTAGCGTGTTATTAGTTCTTCTTCTGGCCCAGATCATCTCAAATCCTTCACAGTTCACCTCAAGATGTACGACTTTTTCCCTTGTATTTTCTGGGGGGTAGTGGTGGTGGTGTGGTTTGGGGGCTATCTGTAATACATCTCACATGCAGATTTGCTGTTGTGTGTCAAATCTTTCTTGCTGGGAGTAGCAATGGATAAACTTGTCTATTTTCTGCTTATTTTTTTAAGCTTTAAACCTTCCTAGTCAACTCCTTGTAGAGTATCTCTCCATTAATTATGGAAGGAATTTATGGTGAGTAGGGACCAGATTAAATCTTCAAAGTTAGGTGGGATGGATCCAATTCCTAATCTCTCATTAATTAGTTAATATAAATAATTAAAATAATAGTATTTCTCTGGGTCCCCAGCAGGTACAATGGTGGTGGGAATTAAGGAACAGAGCTAAAGCAAACCAGACAATTATTTTAACTGATTTTATATTTCTGTCACCTGCTTCTCTAGGGAAACCAACTACAAATCAAAAATGTATTTCTTGTCCCCCAACATGAGTAAGAGCAGAAGGAGTAGAGATTCCTCAGAGACTCATCACTAACAAAACCCCATTCCTCTTTGCTCAGAAATTATATTATTTGAGAAACATATTTATACTCCTTATGTGCATTTTACTAGTTAAATGTGCATATGTTTATTATTTTAAGAGATATTAAAAACAAGATGCTTTTAAAATATTCTCATTTAACAGCTCCTAAATTATTTCTTCCAGAACTATTTTGCAACATGTCCAATGAAAATACACTCCAATTTGGTTTATAACAATAGCAGTAATTTTTAAGTGTGGGGGTTTTTTTAACTTTTTCTAAAGAATGAAGGTGTCCCCAAAGAGTACCTATTCCCCTTCCACATGCACATGAAGTTCCCCTGTGCACCAGCACTTCTTCATTCGCTGTTTTGTAATGTTTTCTTTCTCAGTGAAGCACTAGCAAGCCTGTTAAAAGCAACATCACACAATGTTCTTTCACACAAGAAGGTGGCACAGATGATGCTACAAAAACAGTTGTGAGTTTAAAGGAAAGCTTATACAAGGTAAGTGTGACAGGAATACATATTTCCTGGTGCAAACTAAAACCTTGAAATGTTTGGTGTTGATGCTGCAAATGGGGTAAAATTTTAATAGCATTTAATTCACTCCATATAAACTAGATTATTTCTGTGAACAAGTCCAGTACAAATTTCTGCTTGAATTCAAGGGCCTTCCAAATACATCTTTATGGCAATTTCAGACATGTCTTGCTCCTAGTAATATAGCCTCTGCTTGGTGTTTTAAGGTCTTGATCCTTAAATGGCAGAAGTCAGTGTAGCTTCATTGAAATAATTTTTCTTCAGCTATAGAGCTGACATCCAGTCAATAGTACTCTTGAAAGCTCCTGGTGAATATTGGTAAAGTCTTTTATCAAACTTTTTGGGATAAGTAGGTGTTGGGGGAAATTTCTCAAAGGTAAATTTCAAACCCTAATTCCCCTTGACTTTTACTGAATGTCAATGAGAATTTGAGTCATAAATTCAGAAATAACTAGATGTTAAAATAAAGGAATAGGCAGTTAGTGATATTCTGGGGGAAAAAATAAAATGGAAGGAAGGCGTGGAAGGCGTGGAAGGCGTGGAAGGCGTGGAAGGCGTGGAAGGCGTGGAAGGCGTGGAAGGCGTGGAAGGAAGGCGCGGAAGAAAGGCGCGGAAGGAAGGAAGGGCGGAAGGAAGGGCAGAAGGAAGGGCGGAAGGAAGGAAGGGCGGAAGGAAGGAAGGAAGGGCGGAAGGAAGGAAGGAAGGGCGGAAGGAAGGAAGGAAGGGCGGAAGGAAGGAAGGAAGGAAGGAAGGAAGGAAGGCGCGGAAGGCGCGGAAGGCGCGGAAGGAAGGAAGGAAGGAAGGAAGGAAGGAAGGAAGGAAGGAAGGAAGGAAGGAAGGAAGGAAGGAAGGAAGGAAGGCGTGGAAGGAAGGAAGGCGCGGAAGGAAGGAAGGAAGGGCGGAAGGAAGGAAGGAAGGGCGGAAGGAAGGAAGGAAGGAAGGCGCAGAAGGAAGGAAGGCGCGGAAGGAAGGAAGGAAGGGCGGAAGGAAGGAAGGAAGGGCGGAAGGAAGGAAGGGCGGAAGGCGCGGAAGGCGCGGAAGGAAGGCGCGGAAGGCGCGGAAGGCGCGGAAGGAAGGAAGGAAGGAAGGAAGGAAGGAAGGAAGGAAGGAAGGAAGGAAGGAAGGAAGGAAGGAAGGAAGGAAGGAAGGAAGGAAGGAAGGAAGGAAGGAAGGAAGGAAGGAAGGAAGGAAGGAAGGAAGAGAGGGCCACACACACATAACCATAGACTATGCAGCTGTCCAAAGCCAAAATTAAGGTACTCTTGTAGCTTTTTTACATGAGTAATGTCAAACTGTCATGACAAAATTCTCTAAAAAGACTAAATTATTTTTTGAGGTTGTTTTAACATTTCTGAACAGCTCAAGACTTATTTTATGCCTGAACTAAGCTGGAATGCTTTAAAAAATGTGAATTTATGTCAGATAAGCAGCTTGTCATGATACTTTCTTGAACTACAATTAATGTGCAAGGCATTGATTCCTGTCTCAGGTGACTCAGTCATGGCATCTGGTTGTTCAACAAATTTCCTCTGCCTTTCAGGTGTAATATATTCAGGTACCAAGATACTCAGGTGTCTGGGCCTATTCAAGACATTCCAGGGCACAGGATATTTACTTATTAATTGAAGCAGAGATTTGCCACTTTATGGAGTAGCCAGCTAGTCCATATATGAGTCCTCTCCAAAACAGAATGTGGCTACAGTCATCCACTCATTCCTGCAGCTGTTTTGATGAGAAAGTTTTCATTTTAATGAAGTTTTCAGTTTAACACAGACAAGTGCCGGATCCTGCACCTGGGATGGGACACCTCTGGATGTACGGACAGACTGGGGAATGAGATGTGGAAATCAGTGCCAGGGAAAGGAACCTAGGGGTCCTGGTTGATGAGAAGCTGGACGTGAGTCAGCAGTGCTCTGGCAGCCAGAAGGAACATCCTTGTCGTGGGGGGAATCAGGCCCAGCATTGCCAGCTGAGAGGGGATTGTCTTGCTCTGCTCTGCACTGGGGCAACCTCACCTCGAGTGCTGGGGGCAGGTTTGGGTGCCACAATACAAGAGGGATATAAAGCTATTAGAGAGTGTCTAAAGAAGGTAAGAGCCTGGAAGAGAAGCTGTGTGAGAAGGGGCTGAAGGCCCTTGGTCTCTTCATCCTAGAGGAGATGGAGGGGAGACTTCATCATAGTCTACAATTTTTGTGAGAGTGAGAGGAAGGGCAGGAACTGATCTCTGTGATTAATGAGAGGAACTGAGGCAAAGGCCTGAAGTGGAGTCAGGGGGGTTTTAGATTGGATATCAGGAACAGGTTCTTCACCCAGAGGGTGGTTGGGCTCTAGAACAGGCTCCCCAGGGGAGTGGTGGTCATAGCACCGAGGCTGGCAGAGTTCAAGGAGTGTTTGGGCAGCACCCTCAGGGTGGGATTGTTGAGGCTGAGATTGCAGAGCCAGGGTTGTACTTTGAGGATCATATGGGTCCCTTTCACCTCAGGATATTCTGGGACATTATGATGACTACATCATAGTTAACATCTGAAAAGAGGTCAGTCGTGTAAAGGAGAGGCTCAGACAGGGTGGTGGAACTGGGGTTGTTGGTTGCTGCATCACATTTTGTGAAAGAAGTTCCTCTCCGCTTTGTTTTCAACTCCCAGGACAGAACTTCTGATCCAACTGATACAGACAGAAGAAGCTGCGAAGTTTTTATCTTCATCAGAATCCAAGAGAACCACTGTTCTAAGATATGGGTTAAAGGAAAAACCTGATCCAGCAAGATATTTATAGTTCTATTGATTGTTTGGAAGAATTAATGTATTTGCAATTACCTTTTCATAATATATTTTGTGTAACACAACTATTCAAAATTGTTTCAAATCACTTTGGAAAATTTGTGTAGCATTGTCACTGAAATCTAGTCTACTCTAGACTCTAGAATTTTCACTTTTTTTGATATATATACTTAGTATACAGCATACTGTATAATTCATATTTGTGGCTGTAAGCAGACCTAATTCTTCATTCAAAGCTTTCATTTACAGAAAAAGTTCAGATTCACTCAAGGTAAGAGAATATTATGCTCAAATGATTAGATACGAATGACCTCTTAACAATTGTAAGCATTGGAGGGTGAATTTCAGTCAAACCTATAAAAATTACAAAATCTTTTTAATTTAGGTCATCTTCCTAAAGAAATTGAAATTATAATTAACTAGAAGTAGTAACAAAGAGACCACGAACAAAATTTGAATTTTAAAGGAAACACAAATAATACTGAAAAATGATGATACAAAGACCGATATTTAATCACTAATCCTTACCACTGAATGTGTGATACTGAGAAAACTAAATGTAACATCAGCTACATAACTAAATGAAAACCAAGGTGTACAATGGCAACACATCTTTTCCACAGTATTGCAGTTAGATAAACAGAAATTATAATCAAAAGTGGGTTTGTGTTTCTAGTTCGTTTATTTATTCTATTTGTTTTTTAATTTATGTAAGATATTTATGTATCCTCACTCTTTTTTCAAGTCCTTCAAGTAAAGCAAAAGCTTTAAAGATTTAATTAGCTCTAAACCAAGTTTTGGTGGGTGTGAATATCAAATTTTTCTGCATAGTCTCAGAAAGTGAATGTGTTGTATCACAAAATAGGAGTGAGAACATTTTTTGCTGCTTCATTATATTGATGAACTTATTTTGAACTTGAGGAACTTATTTTCATAGTAATGGTAGCCAGCAGAAACACATTAACAATTACCCTCACTGACCACTAACAGTAACACAGTCCAGTTAACGAAACACTAAAAAATTAAAGAGAAAAAACAACAACAACCAAAAAAACCCACAAAAAAACCCAAAAAAACCCCCCCAAAAAACAAAACAAAACAAAAACAAAAACAAAAACAAAAACAAAAACAAAAACAAAAACAAAAACAAAAACAAAAACAAAAACAAAAACAAAAACAAAACAAAAAAAACCCATAAAAACCAGCAACAACAACAAAAAACCAAACCAAACCAAACCAAAACAAAAAAAAACCCACAAACCAACCAACCAACCAACCAAAAAAACCCAAGAAACAAACAAGAAAAACCAGACCAAAGCAAAAACAAAACAACCTACATCCATAAATGTGGCAAGGTTTATGCTCTTAAGTACTAGGTTATGAAATACTTAATCACACTTAGAGTGAATTACACTATCACTCCTTAGGCAAGAATAGCTACCCCAGAAACAGAAAAATTACTTTTGTGAATAAGTGATTTTCAGTGCAAATTAGGAATTCATAGTTTGGCTCAGAGACCATTTATTAGAATCAGTACCCCTGAGTGTTAGATGTGATTCCTCACAATAAGTTATATATACAATGGCCCAGATGAGCAAAACAGCAAAGCGGCATCTTTAAGCCTCTGCCTAAAATTGAAAAAGAGTAGTAAGTGTTAAAATCATGAAAGATATTTGAGACTAACATACAAATACTCAGAATTCACCTAATTTCAGTGCTGTGCATGACATGTTTTACATTAATGACATTTTTCCACCTTCTACATAAGAAATGTTCATCAGCTCTGAGTAGAGGTTATGTTTCATACTTTGTGGTGCGTTTTGTCTAAAACATGCTTTGGAGAGGAATAGTAGAAACTAATTTGATTTGTGTCCTCAAGGGACATGAATGTATTGCATATCTTTCTTCCTATCAGAGAGGAGCTGGAACACATCCTGCTTTCCAGTAAGGTGACTTCAGGCTGTATTTAGTGACCATGCCAGGAATGACACAGTGGAAATTATTAACTTCTGTGAGGTGGGAGGTGCTGTCATGGATGCTGTCCTGGTCCTTAGCTCTCAGTCTCACCCATGTGGGAAAAAATCTACTGGTTGGTCAGAAATCAGAAGTGTTTTCCATTCTCCATTTGTTGTGTATAAGGTACTGCTTAAAATATAACCCTGTGTTTGGAGGGAGGTTTATACATTTAACATAATTTCTTTCAAGAAGCTGGTTAATTTTCAGAAGACTTTGACATCGTTTTCTGATAGTAGAGGGCCAAATGACTGCTGAGAAGCTCTTTTATTTTTCCTTGGGGAAAAGCAGAAAAAAATCACTAGATATTAGTGATTCACTTTTAAGATTTCTTAATATATATTTCTTGTTGTTTTTCCAAAGTGTTTGTAGTCATGACTTTCATTAATTTAGAGTGTTTCTTAATTTAAACATGGTGGGTATTATTTTCAAAATGTGTTTCTAAAACCTAAAGAACAATTACTCTATGCTATAGCAGAGAAAAACTATTCCATGCTATATTTTTTGCACATTTTGTGAAAAATATTTCAGGACAAATATTTGTTTATTGCAAATGAAAATGTTTGGCAAATATATATATAAAATATATTATATATTATACACATACACACACACATATATATATATACACACACACATATATACACACATGTATATATGTATGTCATTTCCCCACCCGTATTCTTCATTCCTATTCTAATGGTTCGTGTGCATGTTTGTAGCAGTGGTCATTTATGGAGTTAAGGTGCATAGATTTTTATAGCCTTCAGTTATGGCACAGGAAAAGAACATGTGTGTGGGTTGCAGATTGGAAAGGGTGGGAAATAATGAGAGCATTTATTTCTCCTCAGTAAAATATTCAGTCTTTTCAAGCAGTAGCAGATGAACTTCATCTGGCAAAAGTCAAGTCACGGTTTTGCCTATTTTTCTGTTTTTTTCTCCCATCTCACACTTTTCAGACCTTCATCCTATATGCTGTTCTTCAATGTACTACACAAAGCCACTTTCCAAATCTCTGGGATATTCTTGAAGGTCTTTCTTAATCTTCATCTTCATCTTCATCTTCATCTTCATCTCAATCTTAATCTCAATCTCAATTAATCTTTATCTAATGATAGGTAGAAGGCCTTTAGAAGTTATGTCTTTACTGGATTAATTTCATCAGAAGTACTGAGGGGAAACAATAAACAAAAAAAATACTCTAGGGACTTGAAGATAGAAAAAACAAGTTGGAATAGAAGTTCAAAAGAGCATCAGCATCTCATTGAGGTGACTTTGTTTCATACAGGAAAATATTTTTTATCTCTTAATTAAAAATAAAAGATTTACAGGACCATGGTACCCCATATATATATATATATATATATATATATATAAAACCGTAAGTAATTTGTGGGTTAATGCTAGTAACAAATTGGAAATCTCTTCAATCTTTGAAGTGTTCTAATCCCCAAATTGTTTTAAATGCTCAAATGGTTGTTTTTATTCATTGAAAAAAACTGTTGATTTCTGTTATATGTGTTTATAGAATTAACTCACTGGAATCTCATTCAATTCAAGAAATTATCATAATTTGGGACAATAACAAGTCTTTTAGTATTTGAAAAGATGAAAATTGGGAAAAAAAATAAAGAGAAATTTAGGCTCACCTCTAAAAGATGACTTTTAGTCATATTACTCAGTTTTCTGTATTAAATATATGTGTGTTGTTTTTTGTTGAATTTTTTCCCTAGACTCACTGATAGTGAATGGAGAGAGATTGGGATGTCTTAATATTGATTTGTCTTAACTGTCACCCACAATGTCATATTGAAATTGTTTTGCTTTCAGTTGTTTGCTTGGTTCATCACCAAGGAGACCTACAAAAATTATGCTCTTACCTTAAACTTCTGTTAGGTGTCTAATGTTAGATGGAATGAAACTGGCTTCATGTGTGCAATTCACCTCTTTTTCATAATGACATTATCAAATTAGTCAAGAAGGTGTTGGATGGGAAGATATTTCAAGAAGTTTGCCTTGTCTGCTGGTAAATAACCAAACATCAGCACTTTTTTTTCTTTCTATTGGTGTGGGTATTGTTTGTTTGCTTGGGAGGGTTGGTTTTGCTTTGATTTGTTTTGACTTGGGTTTATTTTAAGAGGGGATCATTCTGCTGGAATAAAAAGAACGAAAAAGAAAATGATTCGGTTTGCAACTCCTTATATAGATGCAGAGTTTTAATATCATCTTTATCCCCTCTATACATTTGTACTCCTCAGACACCATTGTCTAAGGTGTCTTATATTACACAGTGGTATTAGACAAGTTTTGTCACTGTTCCTTTTTTAAAGATAGGTATAGTGAAATATCAACCGTTTGATTATACAAAAGTTTCCTGGCTTCTCTTCCAACTTTTGTCTAATATTAGATGAAACACAGGACAAGTTCAGATAGTGACACAGCATATTATGACAGGTTTTTATAGTGAACAAATGTTATTATTATCCAGCCAATCTTTAGATGACTTGAACTTCATGAATAAACTTTGTTAAGGAAAAAAAGAAAGCAAAAGAGGAAAAAAGAAAAGGCATTGATGGGGATACAAATAGCATGGTCCACTTTAAAATCTAATTTGAAAAAGTTCCCTGTGATTCATCCTTTCCAGCTCCAAGGCAAACAGTGATATTGGTAGCACATTCATAATTCAACATGGTTAAATGCCAAGGGCCGAACAGAGAGCACTCTCCCAGCCAGTACGAGCAGAATGACATTCATGGTTGATTCAGCTCCTTGCAGCAAGCTGTGTAATTGGAAAAGCCAAGGGAAATGACCCCAGTCTCTGTGTCCTGATGATGTCAAAATGCATTCGTATCACTCTGACAAGTGGCCAGTTTGGAGGCTTCCTTAGAATAGGAGTCTGAGAAGAAAGGCAGGAGGCATCAGAAATAGCTCCAGCACAGGTAGGGTGTGCAGTACAGAGCAGCTGAATCTGTGCCTGGGTGTGGAAAGAGATTGAGGAAAGCAGGCTCAGAAGAGGACATCTGTTTAGCCTAATTTGGTATCTTAATTACGCTGCATGATATGCACCAATGTGCTTAATGACACTTGTATTTAATAAATGTGTAGACACTGCTTTAAAGCTGATCAGTGTAATCAATAGAAATGGGCACTGTATTCAAACTGAAAAAAAAATGTCTGTAATTTATCTGGTCTGGGAAGAAGAGGACATTATAATCTAGGACAGGAGTGAATGAGAAATTCTGAAGCTCTCCGTCATTTGGGACATTCAGATCCCTTCAAGGGGTAGAAAATTTCTCCTGAGTTAGTGCTGTCCAAGATACATATTTTTCCTCTTAGATCAGTAACCTAAAATACGGTTTTAGCCATAGCTAAACAGCGTCTAGTCAGGATGTTTAAAAGAGATACTATTGCATATTTAGTATTCATCATTGATAATATGTTGTTATTAGTAATAATTAATACAATCATATTTGTAATAATATATTATTAATATGTGCACATCTTGCTTAACTGGATTTTTCCATCTGTTAAAAGAAAAAAAAGTGAACAGCATCGAACAAATGAAGAAATTGGGTTTTATTATTTTCTTCTGAGCTATGGACTGTCACTTCCACAGTGAACTGTGGGATAAGGGTCAGGTGCATTTATACATCATTTAAACTGTTTAGATATTTTGCGGGGAAGAGAGGGTGGCTAAAAAATTGTGTTATTCAGTACTTTTCTCCCACCTAGTACCAGTTTAGTCAGATTTTTTCCATAATTATTATTTTATTAAACATTTTATTAATTTATATTTTATTTTTAGTTATTATTTATCTATTAATATTTTTAAATCTCAATTATTTTTATCTCCTTACGTTAACCTAAAGGACACAGTTTCTTTTTACTAAGCTTGACTTGTAATGGGTACAAATCTCACTTTTTTGAGGGGATATTTTAGTCACTTGGTTATAATTTTTACTATAACCAGAGCACGCAAACACTTACATTTGAATATAAGGTAATATATGGCCTTATGCTTTGTTTGCTTATATCAGTTGTAATGCTAATTGTAAGCAACAAATGCCTACTATATTTTTAGATAATTTTCCATTTCCCTTATACTAGTTTAGCTGCAGTATTATAGTTTGTTTCATTGGTCAGGAATGTAATTCTAAAATAAAAAAAAAATTCACAATCTTTAAGTAAATCCCTTGTTAGAAATAGTATTACTAAATAGCTAAATTAGTAAGACTTCCCTATTGGGTCACAGACCTGCAAAACCCAACCATCCTTGACAAATATATCTTTTTTTCTTTTTTATTCTCTCTCGCATGAATATTTATGTGTAAATATGTAGACACATACATATTAGCATTGAACCTTGCCTCTCAATACTTGATCTGAAGTGTTTTTTTGCTTTACTGCTGGAAGCACTTTGCTTGTCTTCTTCACCTGTTTACGTGTATGAAGTGACATCTGATAGCAATACTTGTTTAGTAATTTGTATACTAATTCTTTTTGTGTGTGTGTTTTTCCAGCATTATCATTTGGTGATGAATTAATGTCATGGCTTTGACCTTGTGTGTTTCTCACGGATATCACACATATTACTGGTTTTGCCCAAATTTAATGGCCTAAGAACATTGCAAATGAGATGACAGCTATTATCTGCAACATGTTACATTATGAGATTGACCCTGCTCCAGAAAAGTTATGAAATATAAAGATCAAATTGCTCAAATCTCTAAAAAAATGATCAGGGTTTTTTCCTCTACCAGTAGTTCAGAAAGGAGGTAAGATTTCTCTTCAGTTTTGGAAAAGTGGTATTTTACTCCCCAAGGGTGAAGACTTAGATCTGTCCAAAGTGGACAAATCTAAGATTGAGCGGATCTGAGGAGAGCTCTGAAAAGGTAAATAAGTGTAATGGTTACTATTAGTTTTTTTGTTCTGACTCTGATGTCTAGGATTAAGATTAAACTTAGAATGACACAACTCAATTCTAGGAAAGGAATGTATTTACAGCACCAGAACCCACCCTATGAACTTATATATTTAAAATAGAAATTACTGAAGGATAATTTTTTGTGATCATTAATTCTGCTGGGTAACACATGAATCCTTGAAAACTCTTGAGTCAGTAAAAGAAAGTGAGGCAGGCCATGAAACAAAGTGGCAGAACTGGGCATCCTGTGAGTTTGTTATACCAGCTTCCATGTGGGAAAACCCCACACTGTCTTGCTAGAGTTTCTCAGTCTTCTTTCTTAATGTGTGCCTGTGCATGTGTGCCTGAACACACTCACATAATGTGTTTTTATCTAATGAAATATTTCTGATGGGGGCTGCAAGGGAGTCTAGAGAAACACAGTACCTAAACTTATGTGGCTCACCCATGTATTGAGCATCTAATTCGCACAGATGTGTTTAAAAATCAAACTCTTAACTAGTTGAATGTGTAATTCAGTACAAATTATTTGGTCAGCTCTATTCTTAATAATGATGCTTAGCTGGAGCTGAACAGCATTTTTCATCTTCAAAGTGCTCTTCATTTGTTAACTAATTCATTAGTCTTCTGGATCTCACTGGTAAGATTTTCCTGAAAATATGCAGGTTGCATTTCCTTTTTGCTCCAGTTTTTCTCATGTGTTTCACTTATATTCCCTCAGACGTAGCTTAACAGCTCTTCATTCACTTTCACTCACCTATGGCCAAATACATCCCCAAGGTAACCCCACCAAAGCTGACTTGAGTCACCACGGATGTTTGTGACCCCTGCTGATAACAATATTCTTCAAATAGAGTCCTTGTAGATGTTTATCCTGCTCTCCAATCCCAGCTTTCATTTGGCCAAGCCATACATATTTGCTGTCTCTCTTTTCATCTTTCCTCATAAATCAGTCCCTCCAGCCTCTCAGTCATGTTGGTTGATCTTGTCTTTATTACCATCAATTTGCTCACAATTATGTAGTGCTTAATAGCTTTTCTGAATAACTTTAAGTCAGGAATGACACACAGTAGGGGAACTGCAGTGGTTGTGAAATAATTGCAATAGCTGGTAGTGCTCTGGAGAGGGGGAAATTTTGCTGTTGCCAATTATGTTGCTTTTTTTAGTTCTGACTAAATGGCAAGAAGTATAAGGGTGAAATTATTTCTACTAAATATTTAATTCAAAGATAAATAGAAATAACCTTTTTCCTTAGAACAAAAAAAATCACAGAAATATAAATACACATTTTTGATTTGCTTACGAAAATCATTTAAACATATTCTGTGAAATCACTCAATAATGTTTTGGGAGTGGAAAATAGAAAATATTCATTTAGCTTGAACTGTCTTCTATCAGAGACATTAGTTGTACATTTATTATGTTCTTAATAGAAACATAGATAAATAAATTTATAAATTACATTTTAAATTACACTTGCCTACATTTCTCTGGATTCTCCTTATTTCATACAGTACTTATTTGTCATCTCCTCCCACTCAGCTTTTTTCCTATTATCTTTGCCTCCATTAATCCAATCAAAATACTTCTAAAATTTGATTGCTTGCCCTTTCTGACTCTTCTACCAAACTGTTTTAGAAAACCATATTGTACTTTTCTCCCATCAGGTTTTTTTTTCTCATCTCTGTTTTTCCTCCCTGGCTTTACCCTCCTCTACCTCATTTGATCTCAACTCTTCCACCCTTGACCTCTCCATCACCTGCACCAGTGTCCTGAGCTCAGGGGTCCCTGTTGGCTTCTCAGGAACGCAGCTGAGGCAAAATAAGTCCCACCAAGTTCAGGTCTCCACAGAGGGAGGATGATGTCCTAGCACCAACAATGTAACCAGATGACACACATCCTTTGACTCAGTCTCTGCTTAGGGGATAATTACTTGCTCAAAAGGTACACTATCATTATTTATTTTTCATGTAGGCATCTGAACTTTTTACACCTTATATGGAAAAGGAATTGAAAGAAACTTTACTTTGAGAATCTCTTTAAGGGAAAACCTAGAAATAGTGAATCAACTATAACTTGATGTTTATATTATAGTATTGTTGCTTTAGATACTATAAAGCCAAATCCAGGAAGTAAATTTCAGTTTTATATTTTTCATTCTGAGCATAGTACTCTTTCTGTCCATATATGCGTGTGTATAAGGCCCAGTGTGGTAGAGGATACATTATATTGTAAAAAAAAAAAAAAAGTGTGAGTTTGAGGATTGATTTGTTACAAAAAAGAATGTCAACTGAGCTTAAAAATATGTTTCTCCAAAGAAAACCAAGAGGGCTGGCAGGTCTATCATATTGATAAATATGATACATGAACAATGTTTCATGTACATACTGAAGTATTTCCTTGAAATTGAAGCCATGTGCTTAGTCTACAATCTCTCCTCATCTGCAATCTTGAATTGTCTGAAAAGTATTTTAATTATTTGAAAAACAGTGTGTTTGCAATGGCAACTGGTAAGTTATTATTTATGCATGAGAAAATTCAGTCATGACTCAACTTGTTTGGGTTGCTAATAACATTTGAGTTGAAAAACCCACCAGGGTCAATTTGAAAACCTAAGTAGAAACTCATATTAATGTTATTATTAACATCATTAAACAGAAAGTTGAAAGGCAAAGCAGAAAGTATTTTGCATACATGTAAAAAAGATGTTCCTCTGCAATGTTTTATACTGACAGATATGTCTATAAAGCTGGTACACAGGGGAATGGTAGTAGGAGGAACTTTAATTGAATCTGAGCTGCAGCAAACTTCTGAAGATTTTGAAGAAAAGTAATTTCAGTCAATTAAATCTAAAGCAATTGAATTGAGTGCAACAAGCATGATGTAAACTGAGTGACACCAGAGTTCTAGAACTTCTTTTAGGACCTTGAATTTACACACAGTTCTCTACATTTTGAAGGCGTTGAATACATACAAACACCAGCAGTACAACCAGAAAGTTTCAAAAGTTTGACTGATTTACTGGGTAATCCCCTAAAAAAGATTTACTTCTACACTCCACGTACTATTGTTAGCTCAGGAAGTCTCTGTGCTGCTAATCGCACATGAAGAAAACATTGAAAAGCAGTAATATTCCTGATTGGTATACATTTTCCTTGAGCACCAACTGTTAATCACAACCAGAAATGGGATGATGGGCCAATTCGTTACATGACATTGTCCAGAAAGCAACCTCCAAAAGCCATTTTCTGTAACCAGAACAGAGCAGGCTGACCTTTCCTTAAAGTGCAAGAAGTCATGCTCTTCAGCTGTCAGAAAGCAGGAAAAGAAGGCAAGAGAGAAATGTGGATGACTCAACACCTTCTTACCCTAAAGGGAAGAGGGAATTGCACAGGCCATGGAAGCAGGGACAGGTATCTTGGGAAGAGTTTCAGGGTGCTGCCAGCTTCATAAGGATGAGGTCAGGAAGGTCAAGGTGCAGCTGGAGGTTTTCCTTTTCCAAGCAAGGAAAGACTAGTAAGAAATGGTTCTACAAGTATGTCAACCAGAAAAAGAAAGTCAAAGAGAGAACCCTCCCTGATGAGTAAGTCAGTCACACAAACTGGTAAAAATGTGTGAGAAGGTGGCTGTGGTATTGAGCAAAGTTTTGTTTTAGTCTTCAGAAACAGCCTCCCTCTCACACCTCTAAACTGGATGAACCACGGAAGAGGGACTGGAGGAGCAAAGTCTCTCCCACTGTAAGAGTTTATGCTGGTTTTGAATGTTCGTGACCTCCTGAGGAACCTGAATGTACATAACTTAATGGGATACAATGTGATGCATCCTAAAGTCCTGAGGGAATTTCCTCATTTGCCAAGCTAATTTGCAGTTGCCAAGCCAACTGCCTGTGATGTCTGAACCTCATGGCAGTCAAATGAAGTCCCAGGTGTCTAGAAAAAAGGAAACACTGTATCCATCTTTTAAAAAGGTAGAGAGGAAGAGCCTGGGAGCTACCAGCCCATCATTCTCACCTTTGTGCCTGGTATGGTCATGGAACAAGTCCTCCTAGGAGCTGAGGCACGTGGTCTTGAGACAACCAGAGTGGCTCCACCAAGGCCAAGTCCTGTCTGACGCAAATGGCCTTCTGTGATGGAGTGACTATATCAGTAGAAGACAGGGGAGCTAAGAGTGTCATCTATCTGGACTTCTGCAAGGCCTTTGATATGTTCCCCAACAAAAACCTTCTCTCTAAATTAGAGAGAGATGGATTTTGATGGGTGGACTGTTCAGTGGATTGGAAACTGGTTGGTCAGTGGACTCCAGAGGGTCGTGGTCAGTGGCTCAACAACTAGAGGGAAATCAGTGACAGTGATGTCCTTCTGGGGTCCATATTGGCACCCATATTTTGTAATCAGTCTTCATCAGTGACAGGGATAGCGGGATGGAGTGCACCTTCATCAAGTTTTCAGGTGACACCCAGCTGGGTGGTGTAGGTGACATGCCTGAAGGGTAGGTTATGACCTGGTTTTAACTATGGTTTGGCTATAGCAAATGGAAAATGAAGGGAACAAGCCAGTGTATTCACTAATTGGCTCTGACTGATAACCACAGAGGGCTTAGAGAGACGAGAGGCTGGCTCTGGAAGAAACATTTACTTTGATTTGTTGGCCAAGATGCAGCAGACGCCAGTGAAACTAGTGGCTGCAACTCAGAAATTAAAAGAGAAAGAAAGAAAGAAATGGGAAGGAGGGTAGGCCTCCAAGACTGATTACTGCTGCATAAGCATTTTGTCATAAGCAAAAAAGGAAGGCAGACCAGATAGGGGCTTCTAACAGTGACAGAGATAAAGAGGCTAAAGTTTAAAAGCACAGAAGTTTAACTGCCAGTGTTTATTTATAGCTTCACACATACAAAGGCACTGCTATTTCAGGGAAACGGCACTATTTTTTATATGTGTCAGTTTTGAATAGTCCAGACACAGTAAAAGTAAAATAAAGTGAACCGCATGTGTTAAGGAACAAATTTAAATAGCAATGGCTCTGAGAATAAAGTGTACATTAAAATAAGGGAAGAGGCTATAGCTCATTTAATTTGCAGAATAAATCTCTGACAAAGATCCCTGTCTCATGCACAGAGATTATATTAGGAGTTGAGAAAAAGATATAAGCCACAGTCTGATATGTGTGTCGGTGTGTATGTGTGTATAAATATTGCCACTTATCTATCCCACTAGCTATCCATAAGCAGTGCATGCACATTCATAAACATTAATGTTTATTTTATTCATTAATACACAAAGACTTACCAATTAGCTGTATCAATACTTTATTTGGCAATAAATTCTTTGAGGCAAGGTTTTTCCTCATTTTTATACATTGCACATATATAGCATAGAGAGATAATTGGTTCCATAATGATAAAGCTGTTGTGCTTCCTTGTCACCTTATTTTTTTATTGACATTATCAAAGTTGTTCAATAAATGCTAGCTCTTCATCCTCTGATACACTACTTTTACTCATTATGTGCCACATGATTTACAGAGAAAAAAAAATAATGAATCATATTAAAGTATTTTAAAGTTTACTGGAATATATTTTCATTGTCTCTATGTGTCTAGATAGTTTTCTAGCTGACAAACCAAAAATAATTCAAGAATAACTTCTTTAAATGAAGAATACAATACTACTATTTATGCTATACAATAAATTTTCACTCTTACGATGAAGAAAGAAAAGCAATCCCAAAGATCCATCTCTATGTTTTTCCTGGCTAACATTCTTGTCATTTATAAAGAGCTGAATTTTAGATTTCTCTATTGATTATAGAAGCATAAGAAGGAAGCTTCTTTATGACAGATTTTTGACTTGGGCTGTTTTCCTTTGCCATGTCTTTGTCAAACAAAGTTTAAGTATTTCAATCTTTTATGCCTCTCATTCATTGAGATATCACAAAGAAAAAATGCTCAGTTTTTGTAGTCTGCTGCTGTAGTAGCCTGTAGGAAGATCAAGCCCTCAACTCAGTGTCTGTGTTTCTCCCTCAGAGCCAAGACACATCTCTGCTGACAAGAAATGGGCCACAGCCTTGCTGGTTGCCCCACAGCAGATAACTAATGGGGAAGAGAAGGCAGCTGGGCACCATGCCATAAAGGGGATGCATCCAGCACATTGCAGAGCTTCAAAATTGCCTCTGAGAGAATTAGTAATTAGCACAGGGGTCTTCCCAAATTAGTGTAATTTCACTCCCAGGACTAAGAGTGCAAGTGGGCTGCTGGACTTTGGCTTGGCACCACCTAGTTCCCATACCTAGAGAAAGTGAGATCTGAGGTTTTTTCCCTATCAAACATCTTTAGAAGTAGGTTGGAGTATTTAAATCTTGAGTAAGATAACAATCTGAACTCTGATTAAAAGACAATATATACTGCCTTTCTTCTAAGCCAACTGTTTATGAACTGAGAATTCCCACTGCAAATAGTAAACTGCCTCAGAACTGTCTTATAGAAGCTTGCCTATTTTTTCCTTTTCTTCCATATAACAGCTATTGCTGAAAAATTTAATATAAATCTCTGTTCTTGATATTACTCTTCCTTTTTAATTTATTTTCCTACTTATTACAGGTTAGTTTATAAAAATGTAACATTCTGAGAAACCAAAACATTCACAATTCTCTCACTTGCAAAACATTTATTTATCTTATTTCCCTTAGAAAGATAAAAAAGCTTCTTGACAATCACTGATTTCTATATCTTCTTTATTTTCTCTCAATTTCCTTGTTATGATGTTTTTAAATACTGGTTGTTTTTGTTATTTCAAAAAATGCAAAACCAAAAAAGACTGAAAAAATCAGTTGATACTCCTCATTGTCTTTATCTCTCTATTTTCACCCTCTCCTCCTAATGACTTTCTGACACACAGAAAAAAGGCTAAACTCCTAAGGTTTTAACGAACAGTTGGTTTTTTCTTATCTAGTAATTGGTCCTTTTGATATCAATGGTCTTGTTCATAAAATAAGATACAACTAGGTATTATCAAGGATATATTAATCATTAACAATTATCTAAATTACTAAGGATCTTGATTTTACATAAAAAAGATTAGATTGTTTTAAGATTATATGCTTATGAAGAAGCCAACAACATTGTATGAACTCCCAAATCTAATCTATTTAAATCTTTCCCTTAGTATTAAAGGGGACTAATCAGTGTTTTTTTACCTTCTTAGTGAAAATAAGCAAACATTATTTGGCTATTCCTCTATTTTTTTTCATTAGACAATATTATATGGGTAGTAATTTCGCTCTATATATGAAGCATGACTCCTTTCTCCATGGAAGTCTCCGGGTTGATGTTCCCCGAGATTCCCCTCGGGGCAGCCGTTCCCCGAGGTGGTGAAATCTTCCCCCAGGGTTGCTGTTCCCTGGGTATTTCCCTGGGGTTGCTGTTCCCCAAGATAATAAGGTTTTCTGTCTTCTCTTTGCCCTGAGCATTTCACACCGAAGGCAGAGACGACACTGTGAGTCCAGCAGCTCAAGTTATCAAGGTTGTTTATTTCATATTATCTAACAGTTCTTGTTCTGCTTTGCAAGGCGTCCCCAGCAAAGCAAAACACGCCGTTGGACTGGCGCTGGGCTGCCGCTGGACTGGGGCGGATCAGAGAGCCCCGTACCTTATGTACCGTACCCCCGACCCAACCACAGTCCAAGACGTATTTATTGTTTACAGAACATTACCAATACTAACTTGCTACGCTAACATGTCAGTTCTATTCTAAACCAATCTCTAAAGTCCAAATCAGCAAAAGATGGGGGATGAGAACAAGAACAAGGAAACTAGGGGCCACTCCCCAATTCCTCCATCTTGTCCTCTCAGCCCCGTATACTATGAATCCTAATCTCTATATTTATACTCTATGACAAACTACTATCTACTTCTAAATTCTTAGGATCTGTGATTCTTCCTTCATGTGAGCATTCACTTCCATGGATAGAAGCCAGAATCAGAGTCCTTCTGGGCTCTGTGGGAGGCTGGCTGACCCCCTTGTACAGATCCCAGACCCCCCTGTACAGCCCCCTGACTCTCCAGGGCTGTCAGAGGGATCCCCTGGACTCCAACATAACAGATAGAAAGAAATTAAATCACACCTATTCAGAGAGGCTTAAACATTTCTGGATAATTCTGCAGTATTTCACTGTGCTTCCGACTTTCACTTTGCTTAGGGCTCATTCCAAAATCAATCTGTAGCCATTTGTGTGTTTATATAGCATCGTATTGGCACATCTAAGTATAAAACAGCACCTCTTTCCCCCCATGGTGACTTCTAGCATCTTGCTGCAAAATATATTTTTGGGACAAGATTTTGCCTGCCAGTGTTTCTAAGGTGACTTTGTAAAGGTCAAAGAAATTTCTCTTGGTTTATTCTAGTCAAAAACTGACACACCCACATGGGTCACACTAACATTATAATGATGATTTTGTTTGTTTGTTTATACATAAATGTATGTGTGTCTGTGGGTCTGTGTGTGTATTTATCTCCTCCAAATCACTCTTAGACTCTCACTGCAGCCCCTGTCATAACTGAAGGGAGAAGACAGTTATCTCATGACCTGAAGGCATTAGCCAAATTATCATGGATCAGACATCCGCAAAATACAAAATGAGGTTTCATTTGACATAGACATTTACATCAAACATATACAGAATAATTATTTCCACTGGAGCATTGATGAATCAACCAATGGCAATTTAATGAGAATACTGTCTGTCCTTGTAAGTTATATTCCCCTTCAGTTGCAAAGGTGCTAGCCAAGCGCATTGTATCACTCAGTCTTGTCAGAGTAGATGTTCTGTCACTGATTAAAGAGCTGGATGTCCTCTTTAGTCACAAAAACATTTCATGGAATAACCTTGTTTCTGTCTTAATGGATTCTTGCAATGTAATGAAAGGCTCCAAACTGGACTTGAAGAAACCCTCAGAGAGACAGAGAGTGTCACTTCTCACTTAGTCACCGCTGGCAATTGCTGCCACTCTGCCCGTAGCACACCTGAGAAGAGATGTACAAGTCATTTAAAAGGCACATTCCATCAAATGCATAATGGGCAAGAAAAGCATCAGAGGAGTTTTTGCTTCCTTCCTCCTCCCCAGCCTCCACAACTTTCAGATTTCTCGGATTTGTCACAGCCAAACGAGGGGGTCAGGAATAAGAACGAATATTTGATACCACTGTGTGAGCTGAGTGTGACATGCTGATGGCACCTTGGTAGTCTCTGCCAGGCAAATGATTTCCCAGGGTTTGCAGGGAGGAAAGAGGGGGGAGAGAAAGGAGAACTGACAGTGCAGTTTCACTCCACATCTGCTGCCAATTTTAAGGAGTCACTAATTCACAAACTATATGGTAAGCACATTTAACTGTTCTAGCATTTTTCTCATGCTTCATGAAAACAGAGATAATAACTGGTAAACCAACTGTAAAATTAAAAGAACTAGATGTTGCCAATAAAGACCATCATTTCAGGAAAATAAATTTGTTTCTTGGAAGCTGATCTCTAACGTATGCTTTAGGTGCCCACAAGAAAAGCAATTCCACTGGAGAGTAAATTGATCTTGCTCCAGTGGTTTATATGAACAGAGAAAAAAATATACACCAACAGGTTATCACTTAATAACTCTTTGTTTCCCTAATATTGAATCAATAGCAGGATCACATGGAGTCATCAAATCTTGAAGTGCAATGTAAAAAGAAATTCAAGGACACACACCCGTAGACACACACACATGCACACACACGCACCACTGAAGTAATTATCATTTCCAAGGCAAAATGTTCCATCACACTTAAGACAATATTGGTCTTCCGAAGGTAAGAAACAGCAGCTTAATATCTTCTCACAGAACTCATGGTCCAAAGCATCCTCTGGTATAATTCTTATTTCTGCGGAGGGACTGGTTCTATACACAGTTATGACTGTGTATATAATGTATTTATATGTTATATAGTGTATAAAACATGCTATGAGCAGGAGGATCTCATCTCTGTGGTATCCAGAGACAGGACACATGGGAATGGTTCAAAGTTGCACCAGGGAAGGCTCAGACTGGATATAAGAAAGTGTTTCCTTGCCAAGGAGCTGGTCAAACACCAGGACAGGCTTCCTAAAGGCAGGCAATTCCCAAGCTTGCCAGTGTTTGAGAGCAGTTTATACAACACCCTTAACAATACCCTTTTACTTGGTCAGGCCTGAATTTGATAGACATCATTGTAGGTTCCTTCCAACTGAAATAGTTGTCCTTCCCACTCCAATCCATTCCACTCCAGTCATAGAGATAAATATGTAAAAATGCTGAAGGTTTTGTGGTTGGGCCTCAAATTATGTCCATTTTGCCGATAATCCTAAATTTTTCCTACAGTGCTTTTATATCTAGAAATTGGAATGACATGATCTCTTGCCAAGATCCTTTCCTTTAGAAGAGAGGAGAGACAAACTACTGGGGTAGTCACTGGCTAAACTGCTGTTCACAGAAACTCCCTTGCCACTAAATTTTCTCAGGCTCCATAAAGGTATCTAATGGTTCAGGACATAAACTATTGTATATAGGTTTCCTTTATTCTAAGTAAAGAGAAATAGGGAGGTCTCAGGAAATTATCATATGATGTCATTTCACTGACTGCATTACTATTAGGTAAATAGCCACTGAAATGGTATTGTTTCTTCCTTTTGGCAGCTAAATACACTCAAGATGCCTAGCACAAAAAGAGCTATCTACATTTAATAGATGCATCTTATGAAAGATTGACATAAGCCACGGACTTGTTCATACCTATATGTGCCATCAAAATGGGTTTAAATACAGTTTCTGTCAACAATGGTGCACAAGAAAGAAATTCATCTAGAAGAAAATTAAATTTATTTAACTCTCTTTCTTGAAATATTGACTTTATTGGGAAAGAGCCTCACATGTAAATTGAGAAATAACTCAGAACAAGCTGCAAACTATTCAAATTCCTTCTTTCCCATGAAAACACACTCCAAACATCTCTGCTAGGATCCTCTGTATCCTCTATCCAAAGAAAAGTATTAATAAACTCTCCTAGCACCTGTGGTACTGGTGCTATTAATATTGGGAAAACCAGCCCAAACCTAACTAGGCAAATGAATAAGATAATGTCTTTCTCTGTTGATGAACTGTGGAAAAACATATCCATGTGTGATGTAGATGCCATCTGGTTGGTTATTGTTTGGATACAGTAGACAGGTCCTAAAGCAGTGGGTCATTTTATTGTTTCAAATAATAAAGACAGTGTTAGCATCACTGTCATACTTCTGATCAAATTTCCACCCCTAGTGAGTGGGAAAAAAAAAAAAAAAAAAAAAAAAAAAAAAAAAAAAAAAAAAAAAAAAAAAAAAAAAGGTTATATTTCAGAGACATGAATTAATTGAAAAGCTGTATTTCCAATACAGTTGATATTAAGCTTTTCCATTGACACCAGAGCTGTGAAATATAGCTGACTCAAGGGGTAGGAAAATAGAGGAATATGTTTTCCTGACAACTGACACATGACCTGCTGTCTCTTTAAAGGGCTGCTGGCCATCCACTCTGCTTCCCGACTCCCACAGGCTGCCCTGAGTCTCAGCAATGGGAATTTCAGCAAAGCTTGGCTGCTCAAATGCAGTGTGCTTCAGCCAGGGAACAGGACTGGAAGTCACAGATGATTAATTCATCTCTCTGGGTTCCTAGCATCACCTGGTTTGAAAATATATATCAAGGTATCTATTTCTCTTAGTACATAAGGAAATAAAAAGGGCTGCAAACTATTTGTATTAAATTAAAGCAATCTCTTTTTCTTTCCTTCTTTTTTTTCCTTTCAAATTTTAAATAAGATTCAATGTTAGCCCTGGTCCACACTGGTGAAAAAATATGTCAGTTCTAGCTTTTCATCAGAAACAGTTGTTTCATTGGTTCAGGATTTATTTAATATCTCATGAATAAAATTAATAACTGATGATGAAAAAAGGATACCATTTATTTTATGGCTCATGTATCCTGGGCATTGTAAATATCAGGAAAACAATCACTTCTGACTGCCACTACAACTAACAGTCTTTTTAGAGAACAAGAATCTGAGGCCAAAAGTCACTTTCAAGATCTCTACACAGGAGCAGATATGATCTCAGCTTTTGGTGTCCTTATCACCATAATTCCTCCTGAAAAAAAGATTTCTTAATTAATTTTTCTGCTTTAAGGGTGCACTGAATGAACTTTATCTGTGCATATGCATGTGTGTAAGAAGCTTCCAGAGTCTCAAAAAGGGGATAATGTTTCCCAGTCTGGAACAACATCATCAGACAGCTTAAAAGATCCGTGATAAACACATTTATCCACTAGAGGATGCCTGGGCAAGATCTTCTGGGTAGAAAACAGGTTGTGATTCTGAAAACTTGAAGGGTGGATGCTGAAAAGCACAAGCTTGTGATGCCAGCCCTAATTTGTTTGCTTTATCCCCATTATCAGGACCACTGATAAAGCAGTGAGGGGGAAACTCTGTGTGTACCATCAGGCATTTAACAGGCACTCACAAGGCATTCTGGTGCAGCTGGTGCAAGGCACATAAGGAGTTCGGAGCCATGGATCTGAAAGTCAAACAGAAATGGGGTGAGACATCCTTTAACATTTAATACTTTACTGAAGCAAAAGGATTAAGCAAAAGCTGTTTGAACACAAAGCAGCTCTGTCTCTTTTCCAGAAGTTTCCTGCTCCTCACCTGGTTCTGAAGTGCTGTGCATATGGCTGAGCTTCAGCCTCAAGTGGGGCTGCAGGAGGCAGTGGGAGCTGCCTTCCCAGGAGACTGAAGCATGGGGAGCTGATTTTTGTAGGATTTAAGGTTATGATTTAGAAAAAGCTGCAGAATCAATCTGTACAGTTTGGCTTGGTGTGACCCCGTGACTGTCTGGCTCTCTCTGAGGAATGGGAGTTCACTCTAGGTTTGGCTCATCAGGATTAAGAAATAAGGCACAGAACTCCTACCTTGTCATTCTGCTGCTTTGACAAGGTCCATGCTTGAAGTCAGAAGTGAGCAAAAGAGCTGAAACACAGCTCAGAAATTCTTCCTAACTGTAATAGCTCTCTGCATTTAGAATATTCTCACTTTAAACAACTGCACTTCAATACACATGACAGCTATTGCTAATTGACTCAGCCTTTGCACACAATATATTTGCTCCTCATCTGCTGCTATCAAGAAGTTACTGTAAAAGAAAATAAAAATGAAAACAACCTCTGAGCCTAAAATTCCAAGTTGCAATGTATACTTTAAAGAAATATGTACAATTATTTTTATTGTTTGTGTCCAGTCTGTTTATTGCCAAATGTTTAACACGATGAAGTTCAACAGATAGAACAGCTAATAGTACTAGGTATTGAATTTACAATTGAACACAAAGTGGATGAGTCTATTAGAAAGCTTGTCCAGGGAATGCATTTATGAGGCATCCTCTAATCAGCAGAGAGAGAGGGCATGTTTGCCCTTTCTCTGTTGCTTTGTGAGTTAGTGTTATTCTGAAAGACTGGCTTGTATCCAGGAAACAGCAGATGTGGGTAGATAGAAATTTTCTCTTGCTTTTCACTTGAAATAGGTCAGTAGGCAAAATTTAATTATTAAAAAAGGATAACCAGAATTGTTTCTTTCACAATTAAAATAATTATCAATACAAGCTCAGAAGACTCCCCTTGCATCTCATCTTTCCTGACTAACTCAGTGGCACATGTCTTAAATGTGATTTTTTCATGCACTGCTAATCTTGAGAAGTTTCAGAGAGTTTTAAGTATTTGATTTATTGGGTTGTTTTAATGCAGGTTAATTCAGCTTTTACCTACCTTCTCTGGATACTGGAAGACCTGTGATGTTGGTTTACACTATGAAAAGGAAACATTTATCTTGTGATATTGATATTATCCTGTTAAGATGCAATACTCAGCTATTCTTAGCAACATTGGAAAGGGCTGATACCAACAAAATAAGATGAATTCTTCCATTTTGTTTCAAAGCAAAGTTCATGAAAATAAAAGGCCATGGTCCCTACTTGATTAAATTTTCTGTGCTCTCTCTGGACATCCTATTATCAAATGAAATGCAGATAATGGGCTATTTTGCTCTTTTTCTGTCTAGATTGGCAAATCATTATCTATGTCCTCTCATCCATTCACCGCACAGAAAAATTATCTCTTAATACTATTAGAATTTCAACAACTATAAAATGCTGGTATATATGCAATCTTTTTACCCATAGATCTTAGAAGTATTCATAAAGAACATTAACCTTATTATTTTCTCTTGTCACATACAAAAAGGCTATGACATTGCTTTAGCAAATCAGAAACTGAGGAAAAAAGCACTTTCTAAGGATATCAAACAGTTTAGATTTTCAGCTATATTGTTGGGAAAACACTGGCCCAAACCAGAGAGATCTAACCAAGCATTGCTCTTAACACATACTGACCACAACTATAGCAGAATTTAATCTATAATTTTAGCTAGGAATTAGAAATTGTCTAGGAACTTCAATACAAAATAACACTCTTTCTTTAAGTCTCTAGAATAGTCTTCCTATGCTATTTAGTGATGTGCCATTTGATAATGTACTTTATGCAATAAAATGAATTAGAAAATCCTAGTAATAAATATGGAAATTTGTTTAAGATAATTGATAGAATTTGGGTTTTTTCTGACATATTGGGTAATAATTTTATTTATATTACATCTAAGATAATAATTTAATAATATTTTATAATTATAAAAATATTATTAATATCATATACATTAGTTCATATATTTAATGATTTTATCTTGCGTGTTGCTTTGCACTGAAAATATTCCAGCCATGTATCTATATTTAAAGAATGAGAGTTTGGTCTGGATGAAACAAGATAATCATCAAGAGTAAGATAGACTGAAGCAAAATTTCTCTATTGATGAAGACGAGTACAGTTTTTTCCTAATAAATTAAATATATGCCTACATCTTTTATTTTCAGGGTTCCTTAGTTGCTTGCTGATACTCCTCTCCTAGCACAGTACTGTTTGTTTTCTGTGTTTGTCTTGTGTTCTAGCACCCTTTTCACTGGTAAAACTCTCCCAGCATCTCATTGTCCAACTTGGTAGATGAGTAAGAATTTCCTGTAATTCCATGAGGAAGCAAAAATGGATGGGAGGATTTCGATTTCCACACTACGCTAAGGTCCCCAAAACATGTTTTAGCTTTTTACTGGCCTATAACTCAGGATATACTGCTGCTCAGTTTTGAACCCTCAGTTCTTAAGATTCTAAGTGTGGGTACTTCAAGCCAGAATGAGTTTCTTGTAGAAATTGATACTTTATAAAAACTATACTTTATTTGAGTACTTATGTACAAACTGCAGACAGTGATGTATCAATATATTCAGTTCAAGACAGAGAGAAGTAGGTTAATGATTAGGATTCAGATAACAGGCTTTGTGTAAAAAAAGCCTTGGAAGCATAAAGTGTATTCTTGGTTACCTTTTCATTTATGCTGGATTATTTTCTGGTCATTATTTGTCCATTTGTTTATACTAATATGTTCTTGCCATGGAAAAAAAACCAAAACCAACAAACAAACCTGAGAAACAAAAAAAAAAACCAAAACAAACAAAACCAAAACCAAACAAAAACCGAACAAACCAAATCAAACAAACTCCCTTCTGTGCTGTGACTCATTGATGGTTTAAGTGGGGTAACACAAGTAGATTTTTATAGGACCCTTCCTTTATTTATTGTACAAACCACATATATTCAATACGCTAAAGCTTTTTCTTTACAAGAGTCTCTCCATTTCTGTAATTAGAAATCTTAAAGTGGACTTAAAGAATAGTTAAAAGAACTTTTAGAAGGACTACTTGAATGGTTTCTTGTATAAAACATTGGGAAGTTTGCTCATATTTCTATTAAACTGAAATTCTGAAATCAGTGCCATATCCAGTTTGAGGTTTAGGAGTCTGGATATACTTTTCAAGATTATATAGATGTTTTAGGCCAGAATTTTACAAGAAGGGTCACTCTCACCCTTCTTCATGACATCTGTGTGAAAAATCAGTAGATTATCTCTTTTTTATTCCTCCACCCGCTCTCAGTGGGAGTACCAGGTCAAGTATTTATGTACATATTTAGGACTAGAATAATCACTTCCAACTGATGCTGATACAGAGCTTAGGTCTCTCCCTACCACCTCATTTGACAATGAATTTTACTTTCTTATTAAAAATATATTTTGCAGTGATAGCAACAAAATGGAAGAATAGTGTGCTAAGACCACCTGCAACAACCTCAGCTGTGAAATAAAACACCCTGAATATGCTTTCAGAGGAGTTAAAGCAAGCAGCCACCACAATGTGTTCCTCTGGGCTTTTGGCAGGTTTTTGTTGCTGCTTGCCCAGCATGCCCTTCAGTCCTTCTTCTCCTAGAGCTCATGGAGCCTTGAAGTGCTTCCTTAAAAGTGCTGTTGTACTCAGGGCAAGAGAACAGAAACACCTTCTAATATGACTGTGATTCTCTGTCAGCTGCTCCCCTCGTTACATGAACAAAGAGATTTCACAGACAGACAGAGAGAAAGAACAAATTTGACTGCCATGTTACTGACTTGATATGTGAAATTAAAGATGAGTGACAATCCGGGGTGAATTTTCTCAGTTGCCATTTATGTAAGATGGAATTTTTAAAAGATTTTCTTTCTTTCTTTCTTTTTTTTTTTTTTTTTTTTTTTTTTTTTTTTTTTTTTTTTTTTTTTTTTCTTCCTATGATTTAACTGTTTGGCTTCAAGTGAAGATAGATAGTTTGGCAGTTATTAGTTTCTGAAGTAAATGAAAGTGAGGAAAAGCATCTGACACAGCTCAATTACTTTATTGATTAAGACCATAAGAGACCATAACCAATTAAAAACTTAAAATATGTTACCAACAATTTGTTTCTCATGGTTCTGAACCAGTTAAAAAGGAAGCCAGCTCAGCATGACTTTTCAAGCTGCCTTCATATTCTATTTCTTTAAAACATATAGTTTTATAGAATTTAATAACCCCCCATCTGCTTATCTTTAGAGTAAATGCACCAAAAAATATCAACGTGTGCCAGACACACAAATTATTATTATTGGCATCCATTTAGCAATTTTGAAACAGAAACATAAAAGCAACAGAAAACCATCTAAGGTTAGTACAAGGAAGAAAGACTTCATATTTATATAACAGAACCAAAGGCTATATGAAGTTTAATAAGTCTCTTGATGTGTGTTTTGGAAGTCCAGTTCAGAGCTTAATATGTCACAGAATGTACCTTCATACACACATTTTGAAATATCCCCTTGAAAATATGTTATTGGGTAAAATGAACTAAGTTATAAAGATATAGGATTGGTTAAGGGATGATTCTCTAATTCTTTTTTAATTTTTTTTTTCTCATCTCTCACTTCAGTGATTATCATGATAAAACATGGAGATTTCCAACATTTTTGCATTTGCAGTACACCACAAATCATTTACTCACAACTTCCTAATTGATGTTCATGATAGCTGTGATTTCCAGACAGTGTTCTGTCCAAACTCTGGATATGTCGTAAACAGTCAGAGCCTAGCACTGCAGATAAAGTAGCATATTCTGCTCTCTCAATGAAGTTCATAAGGATTAAATCTTTATATTGTAAGCCTCATTTCACTAAGGCTGGTAGTATTACAGCCCAGGAAAGGAGTAAGTCAGCTGATATTACTGACACTACTTCAACAGATAAGAGAGAACATATTTGAAGATTTGAAGTGTGGCAGTTCTCTGGGTGTTTTTCTCTGGGAGGAAACATCTATTTCTGCAGAATGGTGCCTTACATATTTTAAAAAACACACCTGGTGCTAGGGTTCTTCAAGGAAGAATTTGAAAAACTATTTTTCTCCCAGTGACTTACTGGTATATTTTATTTTTTATTTTATTTTATTTGCTTTCCGTGCATGGAAGGCACGGAAGGAAGGGCGGAAGGGCGGAAGGAAGGAAGGGTGGAAGGCGCGGAAGGCGCGGAAGGAAGGCGCGGAAGGAAGGCGCGGAAGGAAGGAAGGAAGGGCGGAAGGAAGGGCGGAAGGAAAGAAGGAAGGAAAGAAGGAAGGAAGGGCGGAAGGAAGGGCGGAAGGAAGGGCGGAAGGAAGGGCGGAAGGAAGGGCGGAAGGAAGGGCGGAAGGAAGGGCGGAAGGGCGGAAGGAAGGGCGGAAGGAAGGAAGGAAGGGCGGAAGGAAGGAAGGAAGGAAGGAAGGAAGGAAGGAAGGAAGGAAGGAAGGAAGGAAGGAAGGAAGGAAGGAAGGAAGGAAGGAAGGAAGGAAGGAAGGCGCGGAAGGAAGGCACGGAAGGAAGGAAGGAAGGGCGGAAGGGCGGAAGGAAGGAAGGAAGGAAGGAAGGAAGGAAGGAAGGAAGGAAGGAAGGCGCGGAAGGAAGGCGCGGAAGGAAGGCGCGGAAGGAAGGAAGGAAGGAAGGAAGGAAGGAAGGAAGGAAGGAAGGAAGGGCGGAAGGAAGGAAGGGCGGAAGGAAGGAAGGAAGGAAGGGCGGAAGGAAGGAAGGAAGGAAGGGCGGAAGGAAGGAAGGAAGGGCGGAAGGAAGGGAGGAAGGAAGGAAGGAAGGAAGGAAGAAAGGAAGGAAGGAAGGAAGGGCGGAAGGAAGGGCAGAAGGAAGGAAGGAAGGAAGGAAGGAAGGAAGGAAGGGCGGAAGGAAGGAAGGAAGGAAGGGCGGAAGGAAGGGAGGAAGGAAGGAAGGAAGGAAGAAAGGAAGGAAGGAAGGAAGGGCGGAAGGAAGGGCAGAAGGAAGGGCAGAAGGAAGGAAGGCGCGGAAGGAAGGAAGGCGCGGAAGGAAGGAAGGCGCGGAAGGAAGGAAGGAAGGAAGGAAGGAAGGAAGGAAGGAAGGAAGGAAGGAAGGAAGGAAGGAAGGAAGGAAGGAAGGAAGGAAGGAAGGAAGGAAGGAAGGAAGGAAGGAAGGAAGGAAGGAAGGAAGGAAGGAAGGAAGGAAGGAAGGAAGGAAAAAGTTTATGTCCTTTTATAACCTTATAAGAGCTACTCTTATCTTATTTAGAAGAAAGATACAAAATCTCCAGCTAACACCCCTAATTCCCTAAAGAAACATCAGTATTCCACAGACAGAACCCCCAAATAGAGTTTCCATAAATTCTTTGTGATGTCCAGTATATCAAGGATAAAATCATAAGTTTACTAACAAGCAAGTTCCTCTATTCCAATTTAAAATATTTCAACTGAGAGTGTTCTAGCCATGATCTTAACATGCAAGGCACACACAAAGTTGACAAAGGAAATTATTGAAGACAATATCCCACTGTAATTAAAACAGTGGAAAGGCAGAACGCAGAAAGTCTCCCACCCACCATTCACCCTTTCCATCCTAATGCAAGTAGAAATACATGCTTTGTAGACCACAAATATCCAGGCTGATTAATTACATGGCTATGCTATATTACTCATGCATTCCTCCTGAAATGTCAAAAGGATTAGGAGTGCCACATCTTTTCCCCCACTCTAATCTAAAGGAGCCCCGCTGAAACGAAAACAGTGCAATTACTTTTGTACACTGTCAATTTTACAATAGGGAGAAAAAAGAGCTTTACTAACAGCAAATAATTATACCACCACTTAATGATTGATTTAACATAGAAAACCCATCTAATTCCTTTTGTCATTACAATCTACAGTACTAACACTCTAACAATGCTGCCTTAGTGGTTCGGCATTACATTAGCATTAAGAATAATGCTAATATAAAACCTAGCTTAACTTTTTATATTGTTAATCTGCATCAATGCACTATACTCCCGGTGTATTATGAGGCCTATTAGTGTAGCAAATATTTGGGATGATAAAATCCAGTCTTGCAGCATCATTTCAAGAAAGAGACTCATGCAGAATTTTATACATTTTAAAAATTAGCCTTCTACATGGCAGTCAGAATAAGGGGTCATGTACTTTCCATTTTGCTGCAAACAGTAGCCAATGAACTAAGTAATACTGAATAACACAATTATATGTTTTCAAGTCCTGCTTACCTCTAAACTGATCTCATTCAGATCATTACTGCCCCATCTTGAGGCTTTGAGATGGAGATTCGGATATTTCTGATATTATTTATAGGATCAGTACTCCCATTGGGATAGGAAAGTCTTTTAAAAGAATATAGAAAAACCTCATTTTATGCTACAGGACTTTGGAACCATTGTTTATTTCTATTTAAATATACAGCACTTTAATAATTTCTGTATGGATTCAGTAAGAAGAAGCACTAGTCTTGTAAATCTAGCCATACATACAAATAAAATAGAGGCCTGGTATGAAAAAAAAAAAAAGGAAAATAAGTATTCTTGCCTTAACATTTTAGATCTCACTGCATTTCAAGTACTCTATTAATTCTGTAGGCAGCAAACTTTTCAGAATTTTTGAATTACTTCTGAAGAAAAATAAAAGGTCAAGGATGTTTTATGAGTTTCAGGTTTGGGCCAGATCAGGTTAATTTGTGAATGTGTTTCTAAACAAGGGTATATTCCATATCTGGTTTAGCAGAAAGAACAAGTACAATTGGTCATGTATTTATCTGATATCAAAATTCAGGAAACTTGATTGTCTTGCCCATTCACATATTTGATGTAGTGTCAGTGAGAGTTTTAGATTTCCATTCATCTCTAATAAGAATGAAATGAACATAACAAGCATAGCAATAGAGTGAAAGAACTGCAGTATGAAATTGTGCCCTTGAATATCCCATCAGAGAGAGCTGTAAATTCTGCACTTTCCATTTCTTGGTCAGAAAACACGTGGACTAAGAATGAAAGTGTGAAATCATTAGAGTTTATATCTCAGCCAGGCTGTAAGCTTTGGCCTATTTCTTTAGAAGTGTCACTACTTCCTGTTTAACATATCGACCTGCCTATTTGGCATTTGACAGCAGTATTGAATTTTTGCTGAATTTTATGCTTCAGGAAGGACATAAAGTAGCAGGTTTTCCCATGGGCTCCCCCCTCCACAGCCTTAAATTTACTATGAACTTCAGAAACACTTTGTAATCTCATGTAAATATGTTATTTCTTCTTTTCTGTTGGAAGCAGCCATCTTTTATTTGCAGGAGGGACTTCAAAACAATACAAAGCACAAGTAAATAAATGTCCCTTTTACCTTTTTCCCACATTTTATTGGCTGGTTTGGGTGGATCTCAGAATATAAAGCTGTCTTTGATGATCTCTCTATGTGCTCTCATGCTATCTTTTTCTTCCCTATACATTCATAAAGCCCAGGCTCCAGGGCTTTATGAATGGAACTGGAACTGCCAGTTTGGTGGGAAGGGTCTGAAAAGTAATTAGAAATTGAGATTTCACGACATCATGACACTCAGCCCTAAAATGATGAAATATTGTGAAATTTGCAGTGGTCATGTTGCCATCTGAACACAGCATAGAGCTAAGAGGAAAACATAGAGATAGAGGATTCTAAAAAGTCACCAAACCAAGACAAAATTAATTAACAAGAAAATCTGAGGCAAAACACCCCAAAAACGATCTGTAATTATACTAAAATTCAGGTGTGCAGAGTTTTGCTTCTGTAACATCGAGTCTCAGCATCTTCTCCTCATTCAGGTGTCTGAGACGTGGCGAGAGCCACAAGGGTCTGGTAGGTTAGAAAATGGACAATTGCAGAGTATGTGTGTGTGTCTTTGTGTCTGTGTCTGTGTCTGTGTTGAAGGGACATAGAAATGTCTTCAATATGCCTAGGGATCACTTGGGAAAAAAAAGACTGCTAGGTGCTAAATGGACCATCATTCTGATTCTCCTCACTGGCTGCATGACAGAGAAGGTTGTTGAGAGAAGACGTGGCTTAAAGGCTTGTTCAGAGTCTCAAAAGAGCATTGTTTATAGGCTACAGATCCAATTCTTCCCCCTTCTCCTTCCCTCATCCGCAGCTTTTAGATATAGTAATTCTAGGTTCCACTTCACAGGAGACAATTAGATTTACCAATATTTAATTTTAAAGCACAGAGTGTTCATGACTGCAATAACTTCAGTGAAGGGACGGGGACACTCAGAGCTCATAATTCAACTTGAATTCAGCATTTTAAAACTTTCTTTTTTCTGAGCCCATCCTTTCTAACCTTTCATTTTTCCTCTTTTGTCACTTTGCTCTGCCAACATTCAAGTTTGCTATTTGTTTTCAATTACTCTCAAATTTTTATGTACCATACTATTGATGCCTTTAAAGGCATCTTTCTTTTTTTTTTTTTTTAATCTAATAGGTAATGAAAAAAAGTCTTTCTATTTTCTCCTTTTTTTCCTTTTTCTTCCTTTTTTTTTTTTTTTTTAATTTCTTCTTTGCATAGATTTATCAGAGAGGGAAAAGAGTTATGAAGTTTCTTATTACTGAGTAGGAATAACTGAAAGTACCACAATTACAACACAAAGGATGAAGTTCTACCGCTAATTAGTTACTTAGCTCAGGCATGGGAAACAGTAATTATTTACACAAAGGAAATAGCACTGCACAAAACTGTCTATCTGCCTTCTAAGGAATAAGTAAAACCCACTTTTTTCACTTTCAATCATTTCTGCCAACTTGGTGACACATTAGCTCTTTTTGTTTTTACCCTTTTAAGAAATTCCTTTAGCCATCTCTAAGGTGATATTTTCAATATCAAGATCATATCAGAAATTATTCTTTTTCTTTTGACCAAAATAGACTTTGTAAAGTCATGGAGAAAATCTGTATTACATCACTGACTAGTGTGATAATCATATTTTATTTTAAACTACAATTGTGGACATTTCTGGAGTCTCTTTATCAGAACCAAAGAAATATGAACTATCCTTCTGTGACTTCATTTTTCCTCTTGAATGTTCTGTTAGATAAGGAGTCAAGACTGAAGTGCACTGATCCACAGAAGTGGACATGAATATGATTAAATGGGATTTAGGGATCAAAGAAGCTTATAATAAAAGCTTAACATTTGGGACAGCAGGAGTAGGTAGAAACAAAGCAAGTATGTGTAGGGCAGAACACTGAAGATATGTCTTCAAAGAGAAGTCCTAAGCCCAGACAAGAACAATTGGAAAATTATCTGATCTCCTAGAACCTACTACTTTGGTCTCCTAGCACTTCAGCTGGAAATTCTGGTCCACCTCTTAACTCTCTGAGGTTTTCAGACCATTGAGGTGCTATATAATAAAAGATCTTAACCATTTCACAATTTGCAACCATCAAAGGGGATCATAAGCATTCTCCTTTTACACAGTGTTTCTCTGGGTAATGTCAGAGGTACTGTTTCTGACACTTTGATTAGCCATTTTGATTCTCATTTTTAATTTGTTATTAATGGGTGGGTGATTTTGTACAGAATTAGTGTTCTGAACTTCCTTAGTGAACAGTTAGGTAAGCTTTACAGATGACACAAAAAGAATGGAAGAAATGTGGTGATAGAAGGGGAATGTAAAGTAGAATAAAGTAGTTATTGAAACACTGTGTGAGACTCTCTCAGCCAGTATTACTGAGTTGCTAGAGTCAACTTAAAGTCTGGTAGTCCAGTAAGAATCTGCCAAAATCTAAGAAAAACCATCTGGCTCTCACTCAGAATACAATTCTTGTGTAACTTACTGATTTCATTTCCATCCAGATTTGAAAATGTGGACTACTTCCCTCGTTATTATCTGGTCCAGTAGGCCAGATAATCTTGATGAAATTCACCCTCTTTTAAGTCACATATTAATCAAATGAGAGCCTACTCAGGTGACCCATATTAGCTTTATTAGACTGGTCCTTTCACAGACTTAATAGACAAAGTCAAGCATCAAGAACAGTATAATTCCTCACAAGGTCCAAGCCTATCCAAAGGGAAGTCATGAAGTACAATGCAATGACTCCATTCATTTCCAAAATTTTTATGAACAGATTCACCAGGGAGCTAAAGACTGCTCCATAAAATGAACATATTCCTGTGCCTTCCAGCATGGTCCCAGATATTCACAGTCTCTCTCGCTGACACCAGGACTTCATTAATCTTTGATCTCATCTCCAGCTGCATGTTTTAGGATCCCATCCTAAAGAACAAGTACAAAGCTAAAACAGTTCCTTGACTACTGCTGTAAGAGATGGTAAAGAAGGAAATATATAGGAGTCTGTTTCAGCTGACACAGCCCAAGTTCCTCACTACAAAATAGGATTCAGATCACAAGCTACTCCAAATTTTATTTGAACTCTCTGTCCTTAAGACAATATTTCATATGGTAGGCTGCCAATTTTTAATGGAGTTAACATTATGTTCATACAATATAAACTAGGACTCCACAGGTCCATCTACACCAGTAAATTAAATGATCCCCAAGAGTGGCCTTTGTAATTGCAGGTGTTGTTTTAAATTCTGGTTAGGGAGGAATGCATGGGAAAATGACAGATGACCTCGGGTGGTGTCCTGCAAGAATGAGTCCAACTCTTCAGAAGTATGGATGAGGCTTTTCCAGTGTCCAGGCACATCCTTTAATTTACTAGTGTGAGAAGACAGAACAGTATTCATCAGGGTTACCAGTAAATGGGAGGAACAGCTATAATGATTAAATCGTATTCAGTTTTCCCTCCAAAAATACTTAAAATTCTCAGGTAAAGACTTACTTTTAAATTGGCTCCATACAATAATCATTGTAATAAACCTTCTCTTCATAGTATTTTCCTAATAAAAATGGCAAAACCTCTGGTAGTGAAACTGAAAAAGGGCTTGAGAAGCTGATACTTTCCCAAAGCAGTAAATGAGTGTCAGTTTTAAAGATAAATATACATTACTCAAGTTCTGGAATGTCTTAATTCTTAAATAAGGTTTATAAGGACACTAATGAAAGGTGGTACAAACACTAATTATTATTACTATTGTTGTTGTTGTTATTGTTAATATTGAAATTGCTAATAATATTAATAGTTTTAATATTATTAGTAGTATTATTCAGTAACACCAGAACTCTACCATATCCTCAAGAAAGGCTATCAAAAGTTTGAATAAGCTTTGATGAAAATTACTCGTAATTCTCTGGCAAAGTTGATGCAGTGATGTGTTACTAAAGCTGAATGATTTTTCTCAGGTTTTTTAATGCTCATTAGTAATTAATTTTTCTTCTTTAAAGAAGATGAGGTCTTCTTTGCATAAAAATGAACCATGGGCAATTTCCAACAGAATAAATAAGTCTTTTTCCTAGCATGCTTCAATAAATAGCCTGGGCTAGGATATTGAAAAGAGACTTGATCAAAAAGGCACTTCACTGACTGTGGTTAGTTAATTTCTCATGTGATTTTGAGTTAATTATTTGTTGGTGAGGAAGAGAATGTCATACCTTTTTTTAGGTAAAATTATGGGCCAAAAAATAGCCTGAAGCCAACAGAATAAAATGTTTAACCTCAGGAATAATCAGGGCAGCAGTTAGGCAGTAGGCTCTGGTCCTTAATGTATTCTGCTTTGGCAAGCTCACTAGCCACACAAAAAGTTTGTCTTTGAGATACTAGAGGAATAAAAGGAAAAATCTGGAATCAGAAAAAGAGAATACCTTCTCTCACACCTCAAATGAGTATGTTTCATGTGCATATATCTGTGGGGCAATTCTCAAATTAAATGGCAACGGCGGTGGTTTTCAGTTGTCTTATTTAGTCAGATAAAGAAATACATGAACAAATATATATATATATCTGGTGTCAGCTTTCACCAGATGATTGTGGCAAACATGAAAAAGTAAGGAAGTTTTCTGTCAAAAATGCATCAGTGCTTGGAATAAAAAAACAAAATACAGAATCTGGGGCAGTTTTGTTAATCCAAAATAGAAAAGCTGGGGTAGCCTCACCAAATAGTTCTATCCTACAGCATTAACTTCTTGCTTCTAGCCCTTCTGACTCCAACAGCTTTCCTACTAGTCAAGAGCACCTAAAGGATTTGATGGACTAAATGTGTCCTGTTATTCAGGAATATGTGGTGATATTGACAAATGCTCACTGTAGTCCAGAAGGAGGGAGAACCACCCAACTCATTTTCATCTGTGACCTACTACACAGTACAGTAAGCATTAATTTGAATGAAGGTCTTGGAAATACAGGAGCTTGCTCATTACTTTCTGTTCTCTGTCACATCTATTCTGTGACCTACTGCCTCTGTTCCTCTGTTTTACTCTCGGACCAGCTGCTCTTAACCATTATATTTTCTCTCTTTACCATTTTTTAGCTCGAAGCTATAATAGGCAGTTATTCTGAACTCTGTATGATCTAAGGAAGTCTTGGGAAAGAGAGAGAGACACACACATATGTGCATAGTGTTGAGAGAGATTACAGTGTAGAAAATAAAGTAAGATATGTATTCCTTGGCAGGCTTTAAATTTGATTTGATGCAGAATTATCAAGCAAAGTTATCTGACCTGTATTATGCAGGAGGAGTTACACAAGGTCCCATTTGGACTTAAAATCTATGAATCCATAACAGCAATAGAAAATATATATAAGGTGACCTTCCCAGATTCACAATAAGCTTGAGTCAAAAATGTCTTATCTGGCTATCCACACAACAACAACAACAACAAAAGGATATAACCAGCGTTCTCAAGAACACCTTAATATATTTTAAAGGTAAACAAGATAATTTGTAATGGCTCATCAATTTTCAGAAAGCATTTGAGTTTTTCACTTTGGGTTTTCTGTTGGAATATTGGGGGTTTGGTGGTATTTTTTGTTTGGGTTTTTTTGTTTGTTTGTTTGGGTTTGTTTGTTTGTTTGTTTGTGTGGGGTTTTTTTGTTTTGTTTTTTGGGGTTTTAGTTGGTTGGTTGGGGTTTTGTTTGTTTGTTTGTTTGTTTGTTTGTTTTTAAACAACAGATTGAAGTGGTGGTTAGCAGGGATGATTTTTAACATCTGCTGGGAAAGGTAACATTTAGTTCCTAGATAAGGGGTCTTGTCAAGAAGTGTCCTGAAAAATGTCTGCTTTTTCTGTGCCCAGAGAAGATCAGTATATAATGAAACAATTGCTAAGACACCATTCTTTTGTTTTTACTTCCTTGGTTAGTGATAACTGTAATTTATTTGAAAGAGAACAAGTAATGGCTAGACCAAGCAATGCATCCTTCAGATGCAACCTTAGTAGATACTGAATTGTTACCATTTGTTGACCACAGTAGAGTGGGTCAAACGCCTTTGTCTGGTCTATGTTAGCAGAAAAAAGACTATGTAAACAGTTCCAATAGTGTGAACCACTATGAATCGGGACAGAACAGCCTGAGGTCCCTGGATGAAGGAGGAAAGGATTTCTGGAGGCAGCATGAGGAAGAACTACACTGCAGGGAGGCAGATGGAGAAGAATTGTCTTTCATTTCCTGACTCCTGAATAAGAATTGTAGGTGAGAGAAAGGAATGCCGGCAGCCCTCAACCACTGTGGGATTTTTTTCCCCTTCCTCAAGGAGAGTCTCTGTGAGGCAGGTAAGTCTCTAGGACTGACTGTGCTTTCCACGCAGAGTCACATCTCTCCATAGTGAGAATTTTAATTTCCAGTCCCACTCTACCTGCATCTTAATCCCTGTTTCCTGCTAATACATGACAGTGCAATGCTTTTGATGAAAATGAGGGTAAATGAAAGGCAGATCTGGTAACCCCAAGTTCTTTTTCTCATGTTCTCTCTGCCATCATACAGTGAAAATGCTGTTTTTATCATCTGTCTTTCAGAAATAGGATATACTTACAGAAAACACAGAGCTGGACTTAGGCACCTCATTCACATAAGATATCCCATGTATCTTCATCTGGAAGTGCACAGAAGAAGCTCTACAATTGACCAAAGACTTCAAATGGATCTCAAAGAGACAACTACGCTTTAATCCGTATTTTTCACCAGAAGTCCTGCCCTACACATGCACTACTTTGGTTCAAGGGCTCAGTGAACAGTGAGGCATCTAGCTCTGTTGCCTTAAAAAAAAACAAACAACAAAACAAAACTCTAAAAGCCAATCAAAATAAAAATAAAAACCACACAAACAGAAGTGGAGACCATTTACTTTCTAGTCCAGTGTCCAGAAAGAGTAAAAACATGAGTTAGTCCATCTTAACTGGCTGAGACCAAAGTTTACTTCCTGACATAGGTCATTAAGTCAGTAAAAGAATATTTTTTATCTCCATCTCTGTTTGTCTTGTTCAAGGCCATGAGCTTGGTGCCTTTATCAATCTGCCTTTCTCACTTAGCTGCTTTGCTTGCAATTAAAGTTGCCTATTCTGTTTTGCAACATAAAAGATAGTTCATGACATGAATAGGAAATGATGGTCTATAGTGGGATGATATATTATAGGTATGTATTTTAAAATTCTGCAGTACAACATAGTTATACTCTATACTCTTTATATCTTTAAACCCAAACTTTAGCTAGACTGTCAGTGACCCAAACACAGTAGAGTGCATGATTATCCCATATTAGTGTCTCTTAATCATTTTTTAATTTTTTTCCCTACTACTCTCAAGAAATCCACTTACTAAGGACAGAACATCAACAAATAAGTCAGGGGTTGTGTGTGGCTGGAAAACATAGTTTGTAATCAAAAGGATGTTTTATCCTAGGTATAGAACAGGAGAAAATGTCAAGGGTCTCCTAAGTCAGTGCACCTGGAATCCTGTCATATCTGATGTCCTGGTAACATGTGAGGAGTGCTGCAGATTATGTGCAGGGTTATAAAGACAAGCTATTTATTTCCTTCCCTTGTTTCTCAAAAAGAAGAATTTATTGTCTTATCTCCTTAGAAAAGCCCTTAGTATGAAAAGGACTCAAGATCAAACATAAGTGAGTTGATGATTTCAGAGCCAGATTCCTGATCCACACTTTCAAACATACACTCTTGATGCACAACTTATTTTGCAATCAGAAATGCTTTTCTAATTTTAACTAATTTTAAATAAGGAAATTCAAAGGTCACTTATTTCACCAATCCTACAAAAAACTGAATCCCAGCCAAAAACAGAAGGGAAGGTGATTGTACACTGGAACATGACATGTTCTCAGTATCTTTTTAATGGACTGTAGTGACTGCGAAGTCTTTTTATTCCAATGATCAAATTTATTTATATGAAGAAGGAAAATTGAAATCTAGTAGAGGAATCAGGAGGTGGAAATGTAATCTGTAATTTTGTACCAGGCTAAAAATAAGTCTTCACCAAAAATGAAGCAGTTACTTCTAGGTCAAAGATTCCTTACACCAGAATCCTCCACAGCAACATCCTCTCCAAAAGAGAGCAGAAGAAGGCATTTAGTGAATAATAAGATGGATCTAACAACTACTGCTGACCTAACAATTTCTTGCTGATACATTCCCCTAGCTCCTGGCAGTTCTTCATGATGGCACTTCCTGAAGGGAAACTAACATCCTTTCCACAGCACTTAATAACCTCCCTTGGATGCCTTCCTTCTAGACTTTGCCTTTTTTTAATCCTCTTGAATCCTCAGAAACATCCTGTGGTGATGAGAAACCCTGTTCAATTGTGTGTTGCATGAGAATTTCCTTCATAGGTTTCAAACTTTTTGTCCAAGAATCTCTTGGATACACCCTGATTTCAGTGTTTTAAAGACTAATGACACAGTGATTCCTTTCCCTTTCTCTTCCTGTGCCTGTACAGGCCTCTGTGAGACACCTGACACTATGACCATTTTCTCAAGCTTCAGTGCTTGACTGATGAGTCCTTCCTTGCCCAAAATCCATCCTCAAAACATAGATCATTATTTGCTACCTTTTTGTGCTTTTCTTTTTCTGCACCCAATATGTGGATAATATAAAAATACCTTTTCAGAAGATGTGAGAACTGCAAGTAATATTTAAAATAGGTCTGTACCTTATGCTCTTTTCAAGGCAACTACTTTACACCTCCGTTTGACCGCTTTCACACAGGAGCCACTAAATAAATGGGCATATAATATTACAGAAGGCTGGCATTTAAACACTCTCCATCTATGGGCCCAGAATCTGCTTGATATTCATTTGTGAGGGGATGTTTTGGCCCTATGAGCAGTGGAACAAACCCCCAAGATAAGTAACATCTGAGGCAGCTGCTTGAGTGGATCCATCATTATCACTCGACTACGCTCTGTGGGTAAACAGAGGCCTTCAGTCCCTGGGGCTGCTCATCTGACACCTTTCATGGAGCACTAAAAGAATTCACTTAAAATTAAAAACAATGCACAGCTGTTTCAATGGATAAGTCATGCCATTTGCATGAGGATAATGGATAATCAATATACAATGGTGACACAAATTAAACGTGGATTAAATAGTCATTGTTCCACAGCTATGCTCTATGTGATTTTCTCAGATAGTGTGTGATAGTCCTGTATTTTTTATTACTGCTTCGAGAAAAATGCATTTTCTTCTCTTGGAAGATGCTGCTTCTTTATCAGTCACGCTGGTACAAAACAAACAAATGAAAGTGCTAATTTTCACTGTTTATCCACCACATCAAAGTTCACTTTTTGAAGAGTGATAGAGATTACAGAGGGGAACTATTTATTTTTATTGCAGTCCTCAGATATTCTCGGTGCAAGAGATTCTGGGAATGAGCCCGTAATAATAGGGCATGGTGAACTTAGCTAATTCTGAAAGTTTTCTTGTTTCTGATACACATTTTCTGTGGTTGGTATGGAGATATAGACTCTTACCCTAAGAATAGGACATAAGGCAGATATCATAAGGATGAATCATTCCCTGGAGATGTCTGTCTCCCTCCACTCAGTGAGGAAGGAGACTTCGCTAAGGGAGCCAAGGCAAACTGCTCAGTTTAGGAGACTGAATTCTTGTTGGCTACAATTCCATGAAATGAATCTTATTCCTATTTGTTTTTTAAGAGTTGTCTGGCAACAAGTAGATTTAAAAGAAGTTATTCCTGTTTTCAGTTTACTCATACAATAATAATTAAATATTTCAACATAATTAATGTCTTAAACCCATATTTAGTCAACATTAGGACACACAGTTACTTCCAATGTAGAACTGTGACCTGAGGGATTTATGAGAATTTATGAGAATTTCTTTGAGGAAGAAATAGTAGACCCATAAAATCTTAAGCTTTGACCATTCTTCTCTTTCAGATCCAGTTGGAATTTAGGCACTGAACCCCTATAGCCACCTTTGAAACAATTATGTTGTGGTATCCAAAATTTCACCCAAGCCAAGTGACAGGGAACAACTGAAAGAGACAGCTGGAGGAAGTTCTGCACACGACCAAAGGTTGTATTTAGACTCTGAATATAGCTCTTAATAATTTCAGATAAGTCAACCAAAACCCATAATTAATAACAAAAAGTAATAATGAACTTCCGTCTAACATACACTACTTAACTAACCTCAATTCAAACCACTGACCTAGAAGTATTAAACTCCCTTTCCTATTACTGATCAGATGAAAGAAACAGCAACTGCTCATAGAAATTACTCTCTTTTTTTTCATTTGTTTCACTGAGATAAATTATGTTCTTTTCAGTCTGTGTCATATTTTTTTCACAGGCAGACCTAATGCAAAAAATGCCACTACTTCTTTTTATTTATCAAAATTTTTGTGGAGAGACAGAAAAGTTGAGAGTGTGAAAAATCAGAATTATTTTATTCATATTTATAATTTTTAAAAAATCATCCACATAAGAAAATCCTTTATACTGGAAAAGAAAATACTGGAATGTCCTGTTGTGCTTAACTCTCTCATTTTTCTTTCAAAATTTAATATTTCTGATGAAGGAAAAATGAGGAATGACTTTTTTTTTTTCTTTTTTTTCTTTTTTTTCTTTTTTTTCTTTTTTTTCTTCTTTTTCTTTTTTTTCTTTTTTTTCTTTTTTTTCTTTTTCTTTTTATGGTAGATCTATGGGCTTATGGCTTGTTCTTCATCCAGGCTGAAAAATGTTCCACTCATCATTGCTACGGATGAGTATCTAAACATCAGCATTTGCATTAATAAGGCAGCCAGAGACTGCGGACTGAGATGGACCTCAGACAGACTTGACAGTGGATTTTTAGAAACTATTTAGTTTTGTATTAAACCTTTTTTTTTTTTTTTTTTTTTTTTTGGTGGAGCTAGTAGTGAAATTTGCACTGACCTTGGAGGGAGGAGAGGAAGACTTAGATTGTGTACTTCCCAACAGCCCACCTCAAGTCCTGAAAATCTGCCCTTGCTTGGCTCTCCGGTTTGCCTGTTTGATCTGGGCTGTAATGGGAATGCTGCTGCACTGCTGCCAGCCAACTGACATGCTCACCATTCCCAAAGAATTTTTCTCTTGAGCTGGCTGCAAACTGACATCGCCTTTCTGTAATATATTTATCTGGGTGTTTGCTGGCAGAGATGGAGAAAAATGTCAGTTATATAAGTGAGAAAACCTGTTTTACAAGTGAAAATAATGTCTACAATCTGGAAGATTTAAATGAGTCAGACATTAGGATACACATTTAAACTCAAACCTGACATTTGAATCCAGCAAATTCTTGCACCTGCATGCAGTCCTTTGGAAATCAGTGAAGAAATGTTCACGTGACTTAAACTTTTCTCAGGTGTGAGACTTTGCATGACTGCCCCCTCAAGTGGGAATATCACAATTTCTAAAAGAGAAGTAGTCAGTGGAGGTTCTTCATAAGGGTCACTTTGTAACAGCTGCAAAACCCATTGACTAAAACAAACTTCATAGTTTATACCATCAGCTGAGAAAAACTACATTGTAATAAATTATTAGTACTCAAATGGTCAGCATTCATGCCAAACATCAGTTAGAATGTCAGAGTAGAAATCAATGCCCATCCGTTAATATATGGCTTAATATAAACAAAACCAAAACAAAATCAACCAGACAAACAAACAGCAAAAGAACCCTACCAAAATTTCAATTTTATTTATTTTTAACGTTGTCTGGCTGTAGCAACAGATAATTAGAAATATTTAATGCAGGAAGACATCTGCAAGTTAAAATTTTTAAAGCTTAAATCTTAGCATTTGGCAGTACAGAAATTATATGTTAGGCATGTTGCACTCTCTCTCAGTATGATAGCAACTAAAGTGGCTTAAAATTGGATTCATTTATAAAGCTGGACACCATTAATATCACCCCCTGCATGACAGTAATTCATTTCACTCTGGTTTGTCTGCACAGCAGTAGGGGCTCTGGTCCTTATATTCAGATCACAATCCTAATTAAGTATTCGTTATAGAATACATATTTTTTCATTTTAGACAGAATATCAAACATTCATGCCTGGTATTAAATTTGTTTACCATTGGACTATTGTTTTATTAATAAACACTGCCATACATGTCAGCACTAACTTCAGGGTCAAAAAGAGAGCTGAGTTGAAACTCAGCATTACATATAAATTTCTTGGGACCGTTAGGGAAGAAGCTGCAACTTTTAGATTAGTTTCAGCCCCTGTGATTCCAGAGGGAGTGATAAAAACTTTTAACTTTCTTTGTTCTAATTCCTCTTTGATGCATCTGAAGTCTGATGAGGAAAAGCCAATCAGAGGTTTCTGGTGTTAAATAAAAGTCCATCGCAGATATTTAGATTTAGCTTGATTTTAGTGTTGAGCTCACAAGCACAAAAGTACATCTACAATGCAGTTGGTAATTCTCCAAAAATCAAGCAGTCTGAGGAAAATGTCCTGATTTTCAGTCAGAATAGTAGTTTCCGAGCATTATGGAGCAAGCAATAGAAATCCATCCTGCCCCAGTCAGCTTGCACCTGTAAAGTCACAGGTGACATCAATCTGCTCAATCTGCTCTCCAGCCCACCTGAAAGGCTTGTCTGTCTTATGGCCTCATCTTTCAAGTCCATGGGAACTGTGAGTCTGCACGTTGCAAAGGTACACAGCCTTGCTGGACAAAAACTTTCCCAAGGTAGAAGAGAGAAAAAAAAAATACAATTATATTACCTAACCATAGAAATGTAGAAAGTTTATTTGTAGTTCTCTGTTGAGGTGAACTTGGGGAGAATCCAGCTACTCCCATATAAATACAGGTTTGCAATGTAACAAAAGTGGAACTGAATGTCTGAGACATTGTGAGAAGGAGCACTCTTAAATGCAAGAATCCAGAACCTTATTTCCTTATTCTACCTGAGCAAAATTCCTTGTGAACTCCAGGAGGCAAGGGGGGTTTGCCTCATGTTTCACTTATTCTCCTTGACCTGCCAGCTCTGAATGGACTGGGATCTGTCGAGGTTAACATGTATTTTCAGTGCTGTGTCACCACTTTCTGAATCTGTGGTCTAAAATAAGCCTTAAAAGGCAATAGAGACGGCAAATAACTGTGCGATTGATAGATTTAGAGTATGCTAAAGAAAGTGCAGACTAATCCCAGTATTTTCATTTTCATCATTTACACATATAGACACTCCCAGAGATCTGATAGAATAAATGTGAAGTAGTTTTTTATAGAGAAAGGATAATCAGGAATAATATAAAAAATCATAATCTGAACAAAAAAATTCTTCAACTTGGCAACTTGCTTTTCAAATATATATATTTGTGCTCTTCAGGAAAAAAAACCACGAACAAACAAACAAAAAACAAACAAACAATAAACACAAAAAAGCCACCAAGAACCAACTTCACCAATCCCTCCGCAAAAATCCCAAATTGACCAATCAACCAAAATCCAACCAAACCAAAACAACAAAAACAAAACATAAAAACACTCTATCCAAAACCAAACAAGTAACACTCCCCCCAGAAACCGTAAAACCAACCCAAATTTGAATGGAAGTTTTTTGAGATCTTTTTCCCTGTACCTAAGAGAAGCTAATATTAAGAGAAAGTAGAAGCTTTATAGGATGATACAAACAAGGAAGGGATTTATTAAGTGCTTTTTTCTTGAAAAATAATTCTGAGAGTCCTAGAAGTCTGACTGTGGAAGTATTTTGAGACATTCTGCTTGAATAATTTAAATATTATTTGGAAAATTAGCAGAAAACAAGAGAGAACACAGAAATATAATGTACAGTACAATTTTCTCTGGAGTAAGCTGTGTTTTGCTGAAAAAGTAATTAAAGAAATACTTTTGGATGAAAGTGTAATCGAAAGAGAAAATGCTACTTTGAAATGTTCTATTAGGTTGAAAGTTCCATTTACCACCTAGGAGGCAGTTTTGATGACTGAGCTATTTTCATGAGTGCTCCAGGACAGACTTCAACCAAAAAGAAATACATTAGCACAGACCTACCCTTTATATTGTTTAAGCTAACATAGTCAATTGTGAATTGAACAGGCTGAGGAGCACAGATGAACTCTGACAGGCAAAGGAACATTCATGAGTGTCTGCTGGTCGAAAAATGAGGAAGTAGCCTCTTAATCTGGGTATCCACACCTTTAGGACCTTTAGGTGTCCACACCTAAACTGCACTCAGACTCTACAGGAAACATTTATTTGGATGATATCTGTCATGTAGACACCTCTGACTCAGTTATCTCAGAGTCCTTTCCTCATCAAGAAGATGATTCTTTCCACCCTGAAATATATATGTAAAACAGACTGTGTAGATTACATCACAACAGCTCCTGCCACTGTCTGAGGAGTAAAAGAGAGTCCAAGACAATCCAAGAGTCCAAAGGAAGATGGTTCTGTAAATATCTCCCAGATTCAGTTAGGTAGATAAACGCAAAAGGATGTTAGTCAGTTTCCTGGATTGACAACAAGAAAGCACACACACATCTACAACTTCTTAATGTAATGTAATGGGCTCAGCAGTAGGTTAACAAAGCTAGAAAGAAAAAGAAGTAATGGAAATGTCTTTATGTTCCATTGAGTACAATACTGTAGTGGTTTTGGTTTGCCAATTTTTTCAATTTTTCTTGGCCAATGCACCAAATAATGTGGTGGGTTGAGCACCCACAAGAATTATTTACTCTTTTGCTGCTGTGAGATAGGATTAGGAGAAGAGAAAATCTGGCTCAAACTTTAGGAGGTATAAATAAAGCTTTATTAACAAAGAAAAAAGAATAAAAAACCATAAGAATCAGAATAAAACTTTCAAAACACTTCTTCTCTCACAACCTTCTTTTCTTTCCCACTGACAACATACAGAGACAAAACTTGGAACTTAGGTCAGTGTACCACTTCTAAAATAGCCTTTTATCAGTTTTTTTAGGGAGAAGAGTCTCTTTTGCTATGTCATGGAGATGTCTCCAGAAGAGAACAGTTTTCTCTTGGCTTCAATTCTCACCCATAGCAGCTGCCTGGGAATCTGTATTCATGAAGATATTCATCCCATTTCATGTAGCCTTCCCACAGCTGCATTCATGGACCATGTCAAACTCAGGGGTATTATTTTAAGGATGAGTTGTTGTGGTGGTTTTGACCAGGAAGTGAGTTTTCAAGAAGTTCTAGAAAAGAACTAATTAAGAACAGGTATGTCTCTGTGGACTTACAAGGTTAAATGTCGGGAGATCTTGAGAAACTTCTTTTTCTTTATGGCCTTGAAGGAGGTAAGAAGGCAGTCCTAGACTTTTAATATGTGTGCAAAAAGGCATGTTCAGGTTCCTAGTGGCTTAACAAGGTGTCAGTATTCAAAATTAGCACCTGGATGGTGAGCCTTTTGTCAAGCAAGGAGGAAACTGTTAGCAGCTTCTCTTAGAAAAACACTTTCATGGGTGTCTTCTTCCCACTTCACCAAATGTCAATCAATGCAAAACCAGCACAAATACACGGAACATCATAGAATCAAAGAGTCATAAAGCAGTTTGTGTAGGAATGAACCTTAAACACACCCAGTTCCAACCCTTCTGCCATGAGCAGGGACACTTTCCACTAGTTCGAGTTGGTCAACGTGACATCCAACTTGGCCTTGAACATTTCCAGGGATGGGGCAGCCACAGCTTCCCTGGGCAATCTATTCTAGTGCCTCACAACTCTTTAACAGGAAGAGTTCCTTCCTAACATCCAAACTACAACAACTCTTCTTCAGTCAGAAGCCATTCTCTCTTGTCCTGTCACTTCAAGTGATTTGCAAATTATCCCCCTCTGTCTTTTTCTTGTCTTCTTTCTGTTACTGGAAGACTGCAATTAGGCCACACCACAGCCTTCTTTACTCCAGGCAGAACAATCCTCTGCTTTTCCTCATAGCAGAGGTGCTCCATCACTCTGATCATTTTGGTGGCCTCTCTGAACAGTTCCCTGTCCTTCCCATGCTGGGACCCCAGCTCTGGATGCAGAGCTCCAGCTGGGTCTCAGCAGAGCAGAGCAGAGGGGCAGAATCCCCTCCCTCCCCTGCTGCCCACGGGGCTCTGGATGCAGCCCAGGACACGTTTGGCTCTCTGGGCTGTGAGTGCCATGGCCGGGGCATGTCCAGCCCCTCACCCAGCAGCACCCCCAAGTCCTTCTGGGCAGGGCTGCTCTGCGTCTGTTCATGCCCAGCCTGGACTGAACACTGGGTGCATCCCTCAACCCATATGCATTACCTTGCCCTTGGTCTTGTTAAACCTCATGAGATTCCCATGGGCCCACTGAGCTTGTCCAGGTTCCTCTGGAAGGCATCCTGTCCCTCAGGTGTGTCAATTGCACAGCTCAGCACGGTGTCACCTGCAAACTTGAGGAGGGTGACTTGATCCCTTTGTTATGTCATCAAGGAAAATATTGAAAACTACTTGTTCCAATGTCACTTGTAACTGATGTTCATCAGGCCTCTGGGACATTGATCGTGATGCAACCACCCAACCAACTTCTTATCCATCCAGAAGGGCACCTACCAAATCCATGGCTCTCCAGTATAGACAGAAGGATTATTTGGGAGTGAAAATATAAACCTAAAAACATGTCTAAGAAGTCCAATTCCAGTGTAATATCAATTCTTCCAAATTTAAGTTGAAGCTAAGAAATTTTGAATTCAGTCAGGAAAAATGAAAATGCCAAATATTTTTCCTGCTTTTCGAGAAAGTCACAAGACATCATAACCACCAGCTACAAATAGCGACAAAACATTGTGGCATATTGCATTCTATAACCTAATAATATTTAAATAAATTGTGTTTTCTTTGGAATGAATGCTTTTTTCTGATTTAATGTGAGATTCAAACTTTCAAATTTGCTCATCCTTCATCTGCAGGGAAAAGCCCAGGAGCTGAGGACTCTATATTCTAAAATTGTTTTCTTTCAATGTCAAGATACATAGACAGCTATTGTATGATCAAGAAAGCATAACTATTATTCATAATGCTTCAGGTAAGATATTTAGAAATATGATACTTACATTGCTGTCTTTATTCTCATTCTAGAGGAAATATTGATCCAAAATTTCCAAGATCACATGTTTCTGAATTTTTTATTAACTTCCTTTATGAAAGAAGCAGGCAATTTTTAATTTTGTTTAATAGAAGTACTGAAAATCTTTAAATGTCTTTCTAGAGTTCTTTGATGTACTTGGGAAAACATAAGGTTTTGGTGGGTTTCTTTGTTTGGTTGGTTCATTTGGATTATTTTGGGGTTTTTTTAAGTAGCCACTATTAATCTATTATGACTTCCTATTTATTTCAACTCAAAAAAACCCTAAGCTTTTTTAACTACTCTAATAGAAATAAACATAAAAAGTGCATTTTCCCATATTTGCCCATTATTGTCAGAAGAATTTGCCAGTTTGTGATAATAAGCATAAAATTCCAGGTTATAAGTATATATATTTACACAGAATTTTATATTTCTACCAATAAAATGTTCAGAGGAAGATAGCAGTACTGCTTTTTTGTACTGGAGTGTTTCTGTTTATTTTGACATATTATATCTTAATATGTCATAAAGAGACATTCAAAACACAACACTTGAGAAATTAAAAAGTATTTTTGAAATTGCCACAACATGTTTCAAGCCTATTAAAACTTACGCATTATTTCCAGTTTTTTAGAAAGAAAAATCAACAAAATAGGCATGATTTGGAAAAGTATTTAGAACTTGTCTTAACTACATTGTCTGGCAGAAAACCAGCAGAACTCAATAAGAATATCTTCTAACTACTGCTCAGAAAAATTTCTCAGTATTAACACAGAGCATGGAAAAAGCAAAACATGACCTGTATTCTCTGCTCTTTGCTGTCAAGATCAGATGGAATGAAATCCTGTAACATTTTCAGAAGCAGCTGCCCGTGATCCAGGCAAGAGCTGGATGTGGAGTGGATTGATCTTCTAGGAAGTATATATTGGTGTAGCTGTTTTACTCCTTTTATATAAATAATAGCAGGTACCTATCCCACCCACTATAGAAAAACTTGCTTTGCATCAACAGTTAAAAATTATGAATTTCTACAGGGGATCTGTAGAAAATAGAAAGAAAAAAAAAAACAACCCCACCAAAACTAACAAAAAAACCAACCAACCAAACAAAAAAACCCCAAAAAACTAAAGCTATAAAGTTTCATTAAAAATATACATCTTCAAAGGATTCCTCAGATGACTCTGGTTCTCTCTGAGACAGTTCTAATTGTGAAATACAGTTTATAGATCACCCAGTTGAGGTCTGAGCTTCTCAGACCAGAAGAAGAGTTCTTTCCAACTATGATGACTATGTGTCTTGGTCTCCCTTGCCACTGGAAAAACACCCATGGGCAGCATTGCTTTCTCCAAGCTGCTTTTAATGTCTCTCCTCACTTTCCAGGTCTTTGAGGGGATATGCCACACTCTGAGCACTCTCTCCTAGATCAGGTGAATGCTCAAGCACAGAATATGCCACTGAGATCTGCTGTGATAGTGGAAGGCCTCCTGCACAATGGCAGAACAGGAGAATTTTTTGTCCTTCATCTGTGCCTTTAAACACGGGAGTGAGGAGGAAATTTTCCAGGCTATTCATTTATAACAGGCAGAATGAGCTAGAAAAATGTCCTAGTTATTGCAAACCTGTGAGAAAAGGATGTGGTTTGAATATGACTGAATAAAAATGAGGGCACACAAACTCAGTGAAGAGAAGAGATGTTACAGTGCTTAACAATAATGGCTACAGTCTCATTTTCTGACAAACTGGAATAGAATATAATCACAATGTGAGCTCCATAATTAAAGCAAAGATAGCAGTGACATTTTTATTGTATATTTCAACTGCTGAGTAAGTTCCTTTTTTTTCTATTTTACTTTTTTTTTTTTTTAAAAACTCATACAGAAACTATTCATTTTTGCAGGCAGGAACAACCCAGCTAGTGGAACTCTTAATTGCATGCAGCTTTGTGCCAAGAAAAACTCCAGTCCAGTGAGTCTGTTTTGTTAAGAAGCTATGGTGAAACTCTGAGGTTTGGTTTTGAAGTGCAAATGTATAGCTACAAAAAACCAAAAAAAACCCAAAAATACCCCAAAAAACAACAACAACAAAAAAAATTGACAAATTTCAAAATGTGATAGTGTTGGAATGCTAAAAGGAAATTTAATATTCAGACATCTCTTAACCAATAATCAAATTAAGAATAACTAATACTGAACCATTTCCTTTTAGAAGCAGAAATATTCTGTGGCCATTTAATTCATTGCTTATCTTTCTAAAAATTGAATTTGTTCTCCTGCTCTGATGTTGGTTTGTATCCTGCCATCAGTCATGAAAATACTTAGGTTTCTTTTGGCAGAATTTTTTTTCCCAAACTTGAAGTCTTTCAATATATTCTATGCATCACATTTCTGTACTGTTAAGCATAGTACTTTTACTTGCTTTTCTCAGTTTACTTTGCCCACAGGGCTATTCATACAGCTCTCCCTCCCCTGGAGTCTTTCTATATGACATAAATGAGATATTGGCATAAAAACATCCTTCCTTTAAAATACTCGCAGACATATACACAAAACACACAGTCAATATCTCTGAAAGTTACAACTTCCTTCCAGTCTCAGATGAGGTCAGATATCTCAGATAGAGCTTGGGAGGGAAGGAAGAAGGATATGGAAAGATAAATTAAACAACCTGCATGATTTTATATGGAAAAGACGTAGCAGAAGTAAAGAAAAGCCTGGACTTCTAAATATCAAGCTCTTGTAACAATGATTCATGTAAAATTTTCACTGACTGGTCACATATAATTGAAACTTGATGAAGAGATCTTCAGGTTTTCCAAGCTCTAGTGAATTGGAAACCTCCTGAAAATACCTAAAATACCCTTTTGTTCTGAGGTGTTCAGGCCTTATTTTACTGTCTTTCTGAAATCAGTAATCACTTGCAAGTTAAAAAAGACAATGAATACAAATAAATGGTTGATATTGTCAGCTCAGCAGACAGTGAAGATAAATTAATTACTCTGCCAAGAAATTTAAAAAACTTTTTTAGTTTCCAAAGTAGCTTCAGAATGGGACTTCGTTTTGTTTGGTTTTTTTCTTGTTGGGTTTATTGTTGATTTGTTGAAGTATTTTGTTTGTTTTTTGTTTGCTTGTTTGTTTGTTTTGTGGTTTTTGTTGTTGTTGTTTGTTTGGTTGGTTTGGTTTTTGGGGGGGTTAGGTCTTACTGTAGAAGATTTGTTGGTTGGTTGGTTGGTTTTTTGTTTTTGTGGTATTTCAGCAGTTCTCAATGTAGCTTGACTGATTTTTCCTTTCTTACAACCCCTTGAAATATTCCCAATAAAAGAATAAATCTGTCACATGAATTGATTTACTACACAGTAAGCTCATGCTTTTAAAGATGTCTCTATTATAGGAAAATTAATTTCTCAAGCTATTTAGCACACTTCCAGTAAAAGCTTTCCACCCCAGCAAGAACAATGAGCAATTGTACCATGCAGGCACAGTAGAAAGTTTGTCAAGCTGTGCTTTGTTTACTATTCCCAAAGAACAACTTTATGCTGCAGCAAGAAAATATACACATAAACTTCTTAGAATTGTTCCAACTGTCTTGTGCCAATTTTTTTTTTTTAAGTAAGTAAATAAGAATTTCCTAAATTTTATTGCCTCTTCTATGGTACAGGAGTATGTTGACACCATGGCTGAATGATATGTTTCAAGTACTAAATGGCCTTATATTGTTAAATATGTTCCTAACTTAGGCCCTTCGTGTTCTTAGCCAGATTTTCTATATCAGGTGATCTCACAGGACAAATGTTATCCAGATTCATAGTATTACTGGTCAAAGAGAACATCTGGAAGTCAGCTAGTCCAGGATTCCAGACAGGCTCTCCTGGCATCATCAAGTCAGAGCAGACAGTGCTGTCAATAGTCATGACTGGAAGGTTTCTGAGGCTGAAGCTCCAGAGCATCCCTAGGTGACATATTCCAATAATTCTCCCCTTCCACAAGTTATTATTGTCTCAATTACCCCCAGATGAAAAAAAAAAAAAAAATTTGGCCTTTTCATCTTTATTGCTTCCCATGAAGCAGCTGCAAAGTGCAGTTAGGTCAGCTCTTATGTCTTAAGAAGAAAAGCTCTGAAATGGGGCAGCGAATGGTGATTCAGAACAAATAACACTTCAGATAAAAAAGTTTAAAACATCTGTAGTGGAAAGAATTATGCCACAACTGTAAGCATGACAGATCTTCATGGAATCATGCTGAATCCTCTTGATCCTTCTATCTCCCAACTGAGTAAACTGTCTCTTTTCCTCAAAGATGCAACAAGAAACTTCAGGAGACCAAACTCCTTCAGAACGTCTTCAGGCTGAGATGGAACTAGCTGAAATATGAACCATGGCAGCTTCAGAAACCGTTTGTCTGTACAGATTTCTTGTAATTAAGGTTTTGTCAGCCAAGGAGTTAATACATCACAATCCAAGTTTTTTGATGCTGCTTTCAAGATCAGTGAACATTTGTCTTGAAAAGAACCTGGGTCCTTCAGTAGAATCACAGAATCTTGGAAAAGTCTGAGTTGGAGGAGAGCAACAACTATCACCAATGATTGTTTGAGTCCATGTGTGCAATCAGGACCTTGCTACTAGAAGAAAGCGACTGGATGTAAATTCTGTTTAAATGTTTAAATCACAACTATCACATTGATAGCCAGTGGAATTCACATTGCTACTCATCTAATGCTTACCACTGCTCAACCTGTACCATGGCTTAATCAGAACAATTTTTGAACAGTTATTGGGAGTCAGAGGAAAACTGCTGCTGCTGGTTAGTGAAGACCTCATCTCTGCTATGGCAATAACATGTTTGGTATAATGGTTTTAAAATACAGCCAGTGTCTTTTTGGTCTATGTTAAGCCTTATAAAATTAATACAGTATGTTTCCACTGCTGTTAAATTAGTGGTGCAGTTTGCCTAATAAAATATATTTTGCTGCTCTGGTTTTATGGGCAAAGCCATAAACTACAGTTTCTAAAAGCAGCTTGATACAATACAAAAAGCTTTTACAAGTTTCTACTTAGATTGTAGTCAAAAATAATAAGGTACAGATTATTTTTAGATTAAAGACCATATGTTAGACAATAGACATTTTGAAAAACACTGTACTTTTCATAATTGTATTCAGGTGCTATTTTCATATTCTACCCTACCACCATAAGATAATCATTTGTTATTTATGGGTGTAGAGAAGGAATATAGATATATATAATGTGCCAAAAAATGCAGAGAGCTGTTAATCTGCTGTGATTTATTAGATTCTTAATCAGTTCTTATTGCCCTCCTCTTCCCACTCCTGAGACAGAATGAGAGGCTATTTCCTCTTTTTCCTCTTGCTTATACTTTCTGATGCATTTTCCCACCTGTGTGTTTAAGGATGGAAAAAAAAAACCCAAAAAAACCAAAAAAAACAGGAGGGGAGAAAGAAAGCAACTAACTTCTCCTGTTTTCCGAAAAAAATTAAAGACATACATCAGTTAAAAAGAAAAAAAAAAAACCAAGCGAGATCTCCATATAAAAGGAATAACAAAGAACAATCTATGTCGACCTAGGACATTAATGATTTTTTAACAAAGTGAATTTAACATGTAAATAATTTAAACAATATGGTGGCCAAATCTTGACAGACTCTGAGCTTGGACTTGGTGGAGACTATATAGGTTAATAGTTCTAAATCTTTCATAGTTAGGCTCTTGATTATTCTCCCACAAAAGTGTTTATGCAAATAATTCAAGTTTTGGGGGTTTTATTTGACTTTTTTGTTGGTTTTGTTTTGGTTTGGGTTTTTGTTGGTTTGTTTGGTTTGTTTTTTTATGCTGTAAATAGAAAGAGCATTCAGGTGTTCAATGAAATAAATGAGGATGGACCTAACTTTAAACATCTTCAAGCTGGGGTCATTCTCACTGTTCACAGTCTTATGCCTCTTCCTGGCTCCCAAGAAGGATTTTATCACCTTCAAAGTTGTGTGTTTAAGACAGGTAGTATGAACAATTTCTTAAACAAACCACTCTCAAATGTCTATTCAGGTTTCTTACACAACTAACTTAATTTAGATTTGACATGCCTGAGTCTAGGCAAACACGTGTATATGCATATACTCCCTTTAATGCTTAAAATTGGCATATACTTAAATCCTGTTGCAGTTTCCTAGGGGATTTAAGCACCTTTACATGCAATTCCTTATTGATTCATTTACAGTTAATCAACAATTAAGGCTAGTTTTGTCAAAACATCAAAGAGGTTTTTTTACTTGTTTGCTTGGGTGTGTTTTCTAGGTAACACTATTTCAGCCAGTCAATAGGAATGTACTGATCTTTCTCCAAATTTTCCTTGAAACTTTGTATGATCATTTCAAATTTGCTGCAGAAATCTTTGGTCTCAGAAATCTTTTCTGAGAAAAGAAGTACATCTTACCTTGTAAGAGGTTTGTATCTTTTATCACCCAAAATTTTGTGGCAATAAGAAAAAAAGATTAAAAAATAAGACCTTTTATTCCAGGATGTAATTGGACAGGACAAAGAAATCTATGATTTCTGTGATCTTTTTCAGACTGTTTGTTCAATTTTATATGTTTTTCCTCATTCAGAATTTTGTGCAGATGAGAAGCTAAATTTACCTTGAATTCGTTTGGTGATTTAAGAGGCTTTCTTTAAGATAAGAGATGGCTGCACATGGGCTTTTCCCAAGCTTCACAGCTTAGAAACAACCTTTCATATGGTGATAAAATCAAAAATGTTCCCTGGCCACCAGAATATAGAGTACCTTGTTATAATGATTTCTAAATTTCTGTAACAGCTTAAATAGTAAACCCTTGTCTATCATCAGAAAGCCCTCTGAACCCATTGTACAAGATTCCTCTGAAATATGGAAGACAGGAGGGCAAAACTTTTTTGAGAAAGCAGGGTTTTGAACTTAGTTTAACACTGTCCATTATATGAGTTTTAATCATTAGGTTATTAAGTGGTATATAATCAAGATTTCTAGACATCTTGCAAGTCTTTAATGTGGGTTAGGTGATGAACTAGATTTATGTCACTCTTGGCAGCACAAAAGCAAATATATAGCTCCATAATAGATCTAGTAGATGAGGGAAAAGGCGAGTATTTAGGCTACTGAAAGAGATGAGGGAATCGTTCTTTTTTCAAGGATTTCTGTATTGTCTAAAACAAATAGTATTAAAAAAAAATCCACATTAAATATATAATATTAAATTCCACTTTTTAAATCATCATGAAGCTTGTATTTCTTCAAAATAATGAGTGGAAGACATTCCTCATAATGTTGATAATGTTTAAGAATACTTTTTCTTCAGGGGTAGAATCCACAGAGTTCTGAGAGGTAACCACTGTCTGTGCCAGAATTTCTGTAAGAGTAGGAAATCAAAGTTCATCAGGCCTGACTTTGCAAATAGTCTTTCAGTGGTGCTAAACCTAGACTGGATGACACTGAGAAGGCATCAATATGAATATCAACGAAAGGCTTTTCCTTCAAAAAATCCCTCTTTCAGCCAGTTTTGTAGCATACTACATCCAAGATGGACATGAGTTGAAAATATCCCATTAAACATCAGGAAATTGTTGCAACACAACTTACTACCTGACTAATGTGTTCGAATTGCATATTTTTTGTCAGTAAAGGCAGAGGTAAAAGGTCAGATCTTTTCCGCACGTTGAGGGTCAGTTTTCAGAAAGAATGTTCAGAGGAAGTCTGTATCACCTCTCAACCCAGACCTTGAGAAAGGAAGAAAATTAATGAAATTTCACAAGAACTGCTCACTTTCCAGAAAGTATTAGATTCGTTTCCAGAAGGACCTTGCAAATATGCTTTACTGTTTCCTTCCTTTATTAATTTTATTTCGAATTTTATGAAGTATCATATTCAGACTGTAGTTGGAATAAACTTACTAAACATTTTAAAAAATAAAAAGTTCTCTGAAATTTCTTTAAAAAAACATTGAGAACTTCTTTTCTTAAGGATAAGAGAATGGTGAAACTCTTTATAAAAACTGTGTCTTGAGACCTTTGTGGTTTTTTGTCTGCACTACTGAACTGTTATTTGGAAAGAAGGAAATGAGATGAAAATTAGGACCTGAAAATACTTACATGTATTGTAAACACTAATAAGCTATTTAAAGTCCTGTATTGTTGGGTTTGGCTTTGTGTAGAAAAGCTAAACTGAGACTGTTTTTTTATGTTGTTCCTTTGAAACTTAGATCCTTCAAGAAGACGCTCACTGATTTCATTTTCTTTGCACTTTACCAACAGCTAGCTGTATTAATAGAACAACTGTGTATAGCTCCAAATAACTCCTGCAGTAAAGCAAGAGAAGAAATACATTTTACTCCATCTAAAGCTTTTCTCCTCAGTTAAGTTTGCCAAAAGGGAAATCTTACTTCTCTAAGGTGATATCAGCGTCTTTAAGAGGAAATTCCAATTATCAGGCAGGGAATGAGCAGTGGCTCGAATAAAGGAAGAGGTGGCTTGGTGAGAAAGATAACATACTGCTTCATTCTTGAATAAAACAGACAAACAGTGGGAGATTCATTCTTGCTTTTGAATAAAGGCACTGGATTAATTCCATTTTTGTTGGGGATCACAATTTCCAAATTTCTTTGGTATCTTACTGCACTTGAATGTATGGTGGGAACTGGAGACATGGAGTGGGGGCAGGTATGGCAATCACATTTCCTAGCTTAAAAAGAGCAGACCAGGTCTGTGAGCACTGGTAGTGTTATATCACAGAGAGAGTGTGAGGACACTCTCTTTATGCTTCTATCATTTTGTCATATTTTGTGATATGGAAGTTCTGTGTGCTTGAGAATGATGTGGAGGATGTCACAGCGAAGCAATGCTTGGACGTCTCCAAGAACCAGTGTAGTGGTTTGGGTGTCCACTAGAATCATTCGTTCTTTTTCCTACTGTGAGATGTGATTAAGAGGAAAGCAAAGCAAGCTCAAACTTAAGGGTTATCAAGATAGGTTTATTATCAAACACTAAAAGAAGAAAATGAGAATCAAAACAAAACCATTAAAACACTTCCCTCTCCCCCAAAAGCTTCTTTTCTTTCTCACAGACAACATAAAGAGACAAAACCTGTGATTTTCAGTCAGTTTCACCACTAAAATTAGTCTTTCATTAATTCTTAGGCAAAGGAGTCTCTCTTAGAACTCCCATGGAGACATTGCCACAAAAAATTGGTCCTCTGGTGGCTCCTATGTCATGAATCTGCAGCTGCCTGGAGAGGATTCTGCAAACCATGTAGTCCCTTCCATTTAGCATCTTTCCGGTTAGCTGCACTCATGGGCCATATCAGCTTATTCAGGGTACTGTTTAAGGAGGACTTTTCCAGTATAAAATGAAGGTTCCCTTCATCTATCTACAAAAACATCTTCATCTCAAGGAACAGAGGTCGTCTTTTCTCTTTGGGCAGAGGGCATCTCTCCCTACCTCTATCTTCCTCTGTTCAAAATTCTCCATTGGATCACAGCTATATCAGTTCACACCAGTGACTAGAACTTTGCATCCCCCTAAAAAAAGCATTTTGTATGTTACAGGGAAATTTTAGTACATTCTCCATGGCCTCATAAGAGAAGTCCAGCCAAGCTAGGCAACTCTTCAATCTCCTACAATGTAAGACTTTTGCTCTCTCTTCACTGACTTTAGTTTCATGTTGTGTCTTCTTACTTCAATCACTTTCTCTGCTCTCACTCAGAGAAGGGCCAGTGCTTTTAAAAGTTTCATCTTCCAAGGAAAGAGTTACCATTTTGCCTGGGCTTGCAGATCACCTGATCTCTTCCGGACGGCAGCACTGGGATTTCAGAGTCGTGGGGACTGGGGCTGGGGAAGGCTCAGGAGCGGCAGCCACGATCTCAGTAGTTGGGTGGGCTGATGGATGCCTCCCCCTGCACCCCTCGGTCTCAAGCGGGGTGGCCTGGCTTGGAGCTGCTCCCTGGGCTCGGGGGCCATAGCCCTCGGCATGGGCCAGCGGCGCCGGCAGCTGCTGGGCCCGCGCAGGCCCGGCCAGGCCTCCCTGGCCGAGCCATTAGCGGCCGGTTCAGCAGCCCAATCCCACGGAGACGGGGCTCGCTCTCTGTGTCTCTCTCTCTCTGTCTCTCTCTGTCTCTCTCTGTGTCTCTCTCTCTCTCTTTCCCTCCCCAGGCAGAGCTGCCTGGCCCAGCCCCCTGTGGCAAGCAGGGAGCTGGGCTGGCTTGCCTCTCCTGAGGCCGAACAAAAAGGGCAGTTTCCCATGATTCCATAATTTAATCATGTGTGTGTTCTCAAAGACCTAACACTTCTCTAATGCATGTATTAGCAGTCAATTTTCATGCCTAGTCACTGACTGATTCTTGAACTTCCCAAACCACCACACCCACCCTTATGTGACTTCAGAAACATGTACTGCTTGCATCACATGAAGTAGATGCGGCTTCTAACCCACAAACAAACCTCAGATGCTGAAGTAAGTGAGTTGCATTTCTGAATTGTTGAGAATACGGTATTTTTAAACTCAAATTGATGACAGATTTTGCTTTTGGCAAATAAACCATTTAAATTCTAAATGAGTGGATTTGGAAGATTTCTTTCAAGAATCCCTTAAAATAAATAAATAAAAATCCCAAACAATTTAGGATTCTGTTAATTGCTGTCTCAGTGACAAATTCTCAGATACCTCTGAATTTCACAAACTAGCACAAATTTTAGGCTGAATTTTACTGTGTCCAACATTTTGTACACAGCTAGTTTACTATTCATGTTCTCATTCCTGTCTTTAATGATAGTCATTCAGTTGTCAAATTAATGAGCAATATTTCACCACATGACTTAGATGAATATCACACAATATGAATAGCAAATTATTGAAGTGTACTGTTCATATGCAAAAAGTTAAATGAAAAAAAAAGCATCTAATTACTCATTGTAATAATTATAATTATAAGACTGACTTGGATGCATGATTGATTTGTGACTTGTTCACACACACAAAATCTTTCAATCATAACACAGACAGCCAAGTATTCAGATTTTATATGACTGTATAGATTAAATAGAGATGAATGAAGAAAATAGGAAAAATCATCATAATGTGTCAAATATTTCATTAAATTCTATTACTTTTTCAGCATCACTTTTGAATAAAAACAATTCAAAACCACCTTTTCCTTAGAAAATCTAGTTAGTAAAGAAACATCCAGAAAAGAGCAGAAGTAGATATGTTTCAGCTGCATTGCCAAACACACTATGCTTTCTTTTCTTCAAGGAAAACCAATAATAGGTACCACACAAAATGAAAGTGATCATGCTAATGAGATGATGTCATGTTTTTTTGTAAGATCATTATCCCAAGAGCTATGTTAATACATTCAAGAAGCCTCCTGTGAACAGTGTGTGGTGGCCGCCCTCTTGGTTGGTACAGCAGCAATTTAAACATGGGACAGCCAAAGAGAAACACCTGATTTGTCACTTGGTGACCCGAGGTTTCACTGCTGGGGATGTAACAAGGCAAGGTTAACAGAGAATGGGGGTTGTAAGCAGGCCTGAATGAGCACTGGGCTTGTCCATGTAGTAAGAACTTTCAACATTTTAAAAGACATCAAGCAGGAGAAAAAAAGGAGAAGGAGAAGGAAATATGAAAAGGAAATAATATAAACAAAATTGGAAATAATGAAAGAGGAAAGAGGAAAGAGGAAAGAGGAAAGAAGAAAGAGGAAAAGAAAGTGCAGGAAAGGCAGGGCAAGGCAAAGCAAGGCAAAACAAGGTGAAAGGGAAAAAGGGAAAGGGGAAGGGAAAGAGGAATGGAAAGAGGAAGGGGAAAGGGAAGGGGGAAGGGGAAAAAGAAAAAGAAAAAAAGAAAAAAAAAAGAAGAAAAAGGAAAAGAAAAAGAAAAAGAAAAAGAAGAAAAAGGAAAAGAAAAAGAAAAAGAAAAAGAAAAAGAAAAAGAAAAAGAAAAAGAAAAAGAAAAAGAAAAAGAAAAAGAAAAAGAAAAAGAAAAAGAAAAAGAAAAAGAAAAAGAAAAAGAAAGAAAAAGAAAAAGAAAAAGAAAAAGAAAAAGAAAAAGAAAAAGAAAAAGAAAAAGAAAAAGAAAAAGAAAAAGAAAAAGAAAAAGAAAAAGAAAAAGAAAAAGAAAAAGAAAAAGAAAAAGAAAAAGAAAAAGAAAAAGAAGAAAAACAGGCACGGTGAAAAAAATCACCAAGTAAACACAAACAGCTTTCCTGACAGTTTTTTAAAGGGTTTTTTTTTGTCCTTTTTATTTTTAGTAAATGATACAATCACATTCCTAAACAATGAAATATGCTTACATGAAAATACCACGGGCTTCATTTTAGAAAATATGTTAATATACATTCTGCTTGCAATTTCTATTCCATTTCTTTCAACAAGACTTGAGAAAAGCATCTCAAGAATAAAACCAATTTATTCTGAAAATAATAATAATTCATAATTAAACAAAACTATTTCTTTAAAAATAGCTTGAATTGCTTTCTCTGTAAACCAATCTTTTGTGAGTTACTAGTCTGACAAAAATTTGATCTTGACAAAATACTTATATAATTTCTGAATCTCAGTTTGAGTAGAGTAATCATGCAGGTAATCAATATTTGTTTCTTCTCTCTAATCAATCTGTGCCCTGAGTATTTTGCTAGGTATTATAGACAGGCAGTTCTTCTGCCTAAAGTCTTAATAGGAGGACAAAGAAATATGATAAGTACACATGGTTGCAGGAGTTTTTTCACAGATATGATTCCCACTTTAGCAATACAAAAAAGCCAGTATATTTTCCTGCCCATCAGTGTTTGGATACTATAGAATACCTCTGTATTTGAATCAAAGTAAATGAGAATTTAACTCATTTAAAATGATGGCTTTTAGTATTTCTATTCAGCTTTAAAAAGGACAAGCTTACAGAACATACAGTATGATTTCATTTTATAACTGAAGAGTAATCTCATCCAACACTTACACACACACTCCTACCTAGCTATTGAAGCAGAAATTTATTAAAAGGGAAAATGAAAAAAAAAAAAATAAATAAAACAAAAAACAAAAGCACCAAAATCCCTCCTTACCACCATATGGTTAATTGGATTAATTCCATTTCACCAAAACATTAACTTCGCACTTTTCTTTCACAGATTTTGGTGTTATTTTGTATATTCAAGTTATGGTGGACTAAAACCATTAAGTCTCACAGGCAAAGAGAATGGAGTGACTAGGATAATCTCAGCATATTTTCATTCTGGCTCTTCTCGCTTAAGAGTGGAGGACATGAAGAGGAAAAAAGAAAAAAACACCCCACCAATAACTAAAAGTGATATTGTGTCCTGTCCCTGCCTCAACCCCTCCCTTTGGCATGGACTATGGCATGGAGAAAGCACACAGAGCCAGGCTTGGCACAATAGAGCTGTTGTCCTGGAGGCAGGCCTGCCTCTTCTGTCTTTTTATGCAGGGTTATTATCCTGTTAATTGATGTGAAATTCTTCCCTATACTACCAGCTTGCAAACAGGAGCAAATTCCTTCCTAACACTCCTGAGTAAGTTGGCATCTGAAAGCAGATATCAAAGTTTAGATGCTTAACTTCATTCTTAGTTATCTGATGCTACATCTAACTGAGCTGCTCATGTTAGAGGTATAATTGTCTTCACCCAGTAAGGTGAGAGAACGCACTCTAGGAGGTCATCATACTGATCACTTTCAGAACAGCCTACAGGATGCAGTGAGCAGCCCTTGGAAGTGATTATCTTTCATTCTCAAAATTAGAGATAGCCACTACACCAGCCACAACTTAAATTTCTAACTCTGAAGAAATTGTGTGAGATTAAGTTGGTGTTGGGGTTAGGGTTTTTTTTAGGAGAGGAGTTGTAGCACCCGGCTACACTTCTTTGGGTCTCTGTGAGTTTCCCTCAGAGCGGGGAGATAACACGAGGTTTTGGGGGAGATAAAGGACAGGGCTGGGGGCAGTTTCACTCTCAGCATTGGACAGAGGACGGTCAGGCTGCTGCTTGCTGCGGGAAGAGTTCACTGCCATCACTCCGTCCCTTCCTGGGAAATCCACCACCACCTGCTCGTGTGCCCAGGAACCCTGAGCTCGCCTCCTCCTGCCCTGCCGGGCCGGCCCTGTCCCGCCGCCGCCGCTTCTTCGGCGCTGCTCGGAGGCTTTTCTGCTCCTCTGTGGACCCGCACTGCCCTGCCCTGCCGGGACATCCCTGCCAGAGCTCCTCATCTCATCCACCAGCCCGGGACTTTCCTCCCTTCCAGCTCGGCCTCTCGGAGTCCTGCAGGGCACCGAGATCAAACTGGCCCAGGCTTTTTGTGAAAGAAGGCCCTCGAGGTTCCTGGTTCTGTTTATTATTAATGCTGTAGTTGATGTTGTGTGTTTGCTTTGTCATCCATACTAGTAAAGAACTGTTATTCCTTTCCCCATACCTCTGCCTGAAAGCCCCTTTAATTTTCTAAATTAGAATAATTTGGAGGGAGGAGATTTGAATTCTCCATTGTGAGGGAGGCCCTGTCCCTCCCTAGCAGATCCTTGTCTCTCAAACTAAGACAGTTGGTACCTTAAATTCTGCATGAGCAAGAAAAACATGTTCTATAAACTGGAGAGGTTGCATTTTCAAATTATTAAAATACTAGATAAAAATATTAACAGAAAAACTAACTGTAAAAGATCATGGCATGTGATAAACATGTGGGTGAAATGGGAAGACAGAGAATCCATCATCCACAGTACTAGAAGCAAGAGCAGCTTACTTATCTGTAATAACTAGACATGGAAATAGCAAGGAAAATAAAATGAAAAAGTAAAAACAAGAGGTCACACAAAACCTTTGCAAACTGGAAGAGCTTAGGAGTCCTATGCAATAAAAACAACACTTGTGAAGGTGAAAATTAAATGTAACCAGCAAAAATATTCTTCTTACATGTATTGAAATTAGATACTTATGAACAAGCAAAGATAAAAGATTTTACCAGCATTAGTCCACTCCAGTGCATTTTTTCAATTTTTTTTCTGTCAGGTTGGGGTTTTTTTTGTTTGTTTGGGTTTTTTTTGTTTTTTTCTGTTTTTTTTTGTATGTGTTTTTTTGTTGTTGTTGTTTTTTGTTTTTTGTTTTTTGTATTTTGTGTTTGTTTTGTTTTGTTTTTTTGGTTTTTGTTTTTGTGCTTTTGTTTGTTTGGTTGGTTGGGTTTGTTTGGTTTTGTTTGGGGTTTTTTTTTTGTTTTTGTGGGGTTTTTTGGTTGTGTTTTTTTTATTTGTGTTTGGGTTTTTTGTTGTTGTTGTTTGTTTGGTTGGTTGGTTGGTTGGTTTTTTTAGAATTTTTATTCTCCCATGGCCCTTAGCTTACATTCTAGTTTTAAACTTATGTCTCTGTATATTGGGTTTGTATGATCAGGTTCTGCTAGCAGGGAGGCCAAGGGGTGGCTTTTGTGAGAAGCTGCTGGAAGCTTTCCCTATGTCCAGCAGAGCCAAAGCCAAGCAGCTCCAGGATGGACCCTGGCCAAAACCAAGCAAGTCAAGAATTATAGCAATGGCTCTATGATAACATATTTAAATGGGGAAAAAAGTTAATGTGCAAATGTAATTTCATCCAGAGAAGAGCAGGGTGAGAAATGTGAGAAGAGCAGCCCTGCAGACAGCCAGGGCAGTGCAGAAGGAGGAGCAGGAGCTGCCCCAGGCTCTGGAGCTCAGATTCCCCTGCAGCCCCTGGAGCAGCCCATGGTGAGGCAGCTGAGTCCCTGCAGCACAGGGAGGGCACGGGGGAGCAGAGATCCACCTGCAGCCCCTGGAGGAGCCCAGGGGAGAGGGGGCCCAGGGGAGCAGGGGGATGTCTAAAGGAGGCTGTGATCCCATGGAAAGCTTGTGATGGAGCAGGCTCCACCAGGGCATGTAGATGTCCAGGATGGAGTAGGTTTTGCTGGCAGCCTGTGAAGGACCCATGCTGGAGCAGCCAGTTCCTGAAGGACTGCAGCCATGGAAGACTGAGCCATGCTGGAACAGCTTGTAGAGAGTTGTAGCCATGGGAGAGACTCTGAGCAGTTCATGCAGTCTCTTGTGGGAGGGATCCATCACTGGAGTAGGGGAAGGATTTAAAATCCTCTCCCTGAGCAGCAGCAGGAACAACTGTGATGAACTGACCACAACCCCCATTCCCACCTCTCCCTGTGGTGCTGGGGGAGAGGAAGCAGAGCCTGGAAAAGAGCAGGGGGTGGAGGAAGATGTTTTTAAGATTTATTTTATTTATTATTTGCTCTTCTTTTTTTGATAATAAATTAAATTAATATATACCAAATTGAGTACAGTTTGCTTGTGATAGTATTTAAAGAGTAATTTCTCCCTGTTCTTAACTCATGAGACTCTGTTAAATTTTCTCTCCCTTGTCCAGATGTGGAGGGGATTGAGATAGCAGCTTTGGTGGGTACCTGATATCCAGCCAGGGTCAACCCATTATTCTCTGTTTTTGACTGAAAACAAAACAAAAGCACAAAATAATATTTCCTACTTGGTCAAAATCAGAGTGAACCAAACATCAGAAGTGCACCTGTGTGAATAGAAACTTTCAAGTTATATTCAATAGATCAAGCCCTGAATTTTTGCCTTATAAGCAACACAATGCTGATTCACATCACCTGAAACTTTAACCCCAAAGCTGATGAATAAGCTGTCTTTTAAACTTTTTTGCTCTTATTCAAATTAAATATGTTATCATGAATTTGAGACTTTCAAACTTCAAATACTTGTCAATATCTCTGAAAGCTCATCACACTCCACAGGTTACCTTTAACCCCATTAATCTGTTATCAATAAACAGGACTTTATTCCCTGCTATGGAAAAATGATTAGTGATCCTTGATGCAGAAGACAGAAATCGAGGTCCACTGAAAGAAGACAATAAAACTGATTTAAGGAACAGCTTGACCTCTTTTCTTGCTGAAAAGAAGATGAACCAGGAATGCTGGCATAGGAGTCTCTTCGCTTTGGAAAAAAAAATAAAAATAAATAAATAAAAAAAATTGTTCTTTTTAGAGGAAAGAGAAAGCTCCTTTCATAGGACAAGGGAAAAGCACCATGTTTTCGGAGGTTCACTGTCCAAGATAGACATTACTGGAAAGAATAAGGCCACAAATATTAGAACCTACATAGGGATAAAAAGAAAGCATATAAATAAAGTGTAGCAGCTGAAGAAAAAGCTATAAATTGATAAAAAACCCTCAGTAAAATTAACTACTGTCCTTGCTAATAGAGGGAATTATAAAGACTACACCAGTCTTGCAAGTATGAGTTACTCTTTTGTGGCTGTGTGTAACAATTTCCTTGTCCCAATTATATACTTTAAAAATTAATCGAGCACACCCAATTTCCTTTCTCTGTGCCATCACTGCATCATTGTTGCATGACGTACCTGTTTACAGCTAAATGTCCATCTTATCCAGAGCTTTAGGATAGCATGGTTATAAATTTTAATCAAATCTCTGAGAAAAATCCCAGTCACTAAGATTTTCTTGGGTTATTTTGTGTGGGGTTTGTTTTGTCTTTTGGGTTTTTTTTTCAGTAACCTCTCTGTTTCAATTAAAAAAATAATCTACATTCAAATTTGAGGCTTTGCAGTTTTCAGCTAAATGAACGGAAGCTTTTTTTTTTTCAGGAGAAAATTAACTGATGACAATTACTATGGCAAAGTGTACAAGGTAACATAGAAGTTGCAGATGTTGGGGTCTGTGCTGTTGCACTATTAAATTTAGCATGTTGTAAATGCATAAGGGAAGACAGGTGTTCCTCCATCCATGTTCAACATGCTCATTAGTTCTCACACAAAAATACAAATTCATGGCTAAAGAACTCTGGACTATAATGGAGTCATATAACTGTATATGACTATAATGTTATCATCCATGTGGCTGGGATATGTAAGCATTGCTTAACAAGACCACGCACACCCATGACTCTGAACATAGTTTCCTATATGGAAACTTTGGTGGGATTCAGCTCCAGATAAAGAAATCTCCATTAGTGGTCTGTGAAGCTGGAGAGCAAGGAAAGTTTACCAACCTCCATGATCTCTACTGATCTTCCAAATGTTTTGTTGTCATACAGGACTAGAACACATTGAAATCCCCTTGGTCTTCCCTACTAACCTCCTATGACTCTGTCAAGAAGATGCATGAAATTAAATCATGGTCAGGACACCCACAGTGGGACTCATCACCCATTTTTAGATCTCTGTGATGTAGATGTCTATGAACATTCAGGTAAGGTATCTGACATGTTTGCCCTCTTCAACTTGATCATCAGATTCATGAATGGCTACACACCCAGTGGATTTTGGTAGCTGACATGCAATCTTCTGTGAAGACAAATGCTTGTTAAGGTGTGCTGGCATTAACAGTTTATGTAAAGATTTATCTAACCCTATAACTTTCTCAGTCATGATAATAGATTAGTTAATTTAGTTTCACCAAAATGTGGCCAGCAGGATGAAGGAAGTGATTCTGCCCCCCTGCTTCCCCATTTGGTGATGTTCCACCTGCAGTGCTGCATCCAACCCCGGGGTCCCAGCACAGGAGGGACGTGGACCTGTTGGAGTGAGTCCAGAGGGGAGGCTACCTCTGCCATGAGGAAAAGCTGAGAGAATTTGGATTGTTCATCCTGGAAAAGAGAAGGCTTTGGGGTGGCTTAATTGTGGCCTTCCAGTACCTGAAGAGAACTTATAGGCAAGATGGAGCAAGATTGTGCACAAGGGTAGGTAGTGATGGGATAGGAGGGACTGGGCTTAAACTGAAACGGAGTAGATTCACATCAAAAAATTAGAAAAAAATTATTTATTGTGACATTGGTGAGGCCCTGGCACAGATTACCCAGAGAAGCTGTGGCTGCCCATCCCTGGAAGTCCAAGGCCAGGTTGGATGTGGGTCCAGCAGCCTGTTCCAGTGGAAGGTGTCCATCTCCACAGCAGTGCTGTCAGAACCAGGATGATCTTCAAGGTCACCTTCTAAGCCAAATTGTTCAGTGATTCTATTTTATTTTTCCCCAAGAAGTCAAAACAAGAAATTATTCAAGACACCCGACCCAAAGGAACAAGTTTTATTCCTGAGTAACAATATATATATTTGTCATCAATGCTTATTACGCAGCTGTTAAAAGATGTTTTCAGCTCAACTGCCCCATGGATTCCAAATACCCCAGATTCCAGATTTCTTATCCTTTCCCTCTGGGGTGAGCTGGAACAGATTAGCTTTCCTGCTAAGAAAATAAAACAAAAATTATGGAGCCACTTTTAATGGAAAAAATGTGAGATTAAAGCAAAGTAATAATGTAGCTTGAGAGGGCAAACTCTATAAAGAAATTGTACCTTGCTCTCTAACTGCACAGAGCACATTAAGATCATAATATTCTATGTCTTTTTGGGCTTTGGGAAAAGCAGGCTGTCCCCTGGATAGCGAATAAATGAAACCTCATTTCTTATGTTTTTTCTGCTTGAAATTAAGTTCTCTAATATCTAATTTTGTGTGAATTATGACTGATAATTTTTGTCATTTCATGTTTACTTCTAAACTTTCCTGAAACTAACATTTTTTTGAGGTCTAATAAAAATCATGCATATAAAATATACAAGAGCACTTTTCTTTTGTTAAATATAACCAAAATTCAAATATTGCTTCAGTATTCCCAGTGCTACCATAAACGAGCAGAAAGAAACACATACAGATGCAGATACACTGACATAGACACATGATTATAAATGCTTTATTTCCTTTGGGAATTAGATCCACATTGCAGATATGAGTCAGAGATCTTTCCTCTTCCTCTGATCAGATTTGCTCACATCTTTTCAATTTGTCAGTCATTGCTGTCCCCAGAAACAAAACACAGCTTTAGCTGAATTGAGAGGCAAAAACTCATGTGAAATTTAAATGAACTTATCTAACATTGCTGGTGGTCCTTTCTTGAAATGAGTTTGTATGATGAATCCAATGGGGTGTGTGTGCCTGGACTGCCTAGAACCATCCCATTTCTCTCATCACAAATTTTAACACTCTAAAATTTAGAAATTTAATTTTCACTTATGCTTTGTTAAATCTCTTGCTGCAAAGTGTTCAGTTAGCAAGAATAAGATTTACAGATACCCTACCGGTAATAAGAAACACCAGCTTTTGTTGAGAAAATCAGAATATAATTGTTACCTAGGGTATTTCAAAATAGCACAAAACAATTAAGGTTTGAAATAACCTAACTGCCAAGTACATCTCATTACTTCAGCATAGCCAGTAGCACAACAAGAAAAGGGTTAAATATGATTACAGGCAGCATAACAAAATCTGTTTCTTCAGAAGAGGCCAACTTTGTTTCTTTCTATCAGATGTATTTTTACCAAGTTGGTAATCCCTCCAGGACCCACCAAAATTCTGTGAAAGTTAGGAAATTGGACGTCTTGTTTTGCTTAGTGTTGGGGAGATTGTATTTATGTTCTTGAGCTGAAGTTACTGGCTTCAAGTATCTGTTGCAGTTCAGGGAGAGGGGAAAAAGGGGAGGGAGGGAAGAAGGCGCGGAAGGCGTGCAAGGCACGGAAGGCAGGAAGGCAGGGAAGGAAGGTGTGGAAGGAAGGAAAGCGCAGAAGGAAGGATGGAAGGAAGGATGGCAAGGAAGGAAGGAAGGAAGGCACAGAAGGAAGGAAGGCGCGGAAGGCGCAGAAGGCGCGGAAGGCGCGGAAGGAAGGAAGGCGCGGAAGGCGCGGAAGGCGCGGAAGGCGCGGAAGGCGCGGAAGGAAGGAAGGAAGGCGCGGAAGGAAGGAAGGCGTGGAAGGAAGGCGCGGAAGGAAGGAAGGAAGGCGCGGAAGGAAGGAAGGCGCGGAAGGAAGGCGCGGAAGGAAGGCGCGGAAGGAAGGCGCGGAAGGAAGGCGCGGAAGGAAGGCGCGGAAGGAAGGAAGGAAGGCGCGGAAGGAAGGAAGGAAGGAAGGAAGGAAGGAAGGAAGGAAGGAAGGAAGGAAGGAAGGAAGGAAGGAAGGAAGGAAGGAAGGAAGGAAGGAAGGAAGGAAGGAAGGAAGGGAAGAAGGAAGGATCTGTTTTGCTAGACACGAGTCAGGATATTGAGTCAGTGCAGACAGGGTCATGCCATTGAATAAAGGTGTCTGAATCATAGAATAATTAACATAATGCAATGCTTTCACCAGTTGAGTCAGGCTTCTAAGGTTATTCTTTTTCTCATACCTTAGAAATAAATAAATAAATGTATGAGAAAAAGGTACACAGTACATTTTTGCAGAGGAAGAAAATTGATTTTGAATGTGATCTGGCTCAGATATCCAGCTAAAATCAAAAAGGAGGACTACATCTTAAGGAATCGTACTACATAGAAAAATATCTTTAGACAAATGCTAGAAGGCAAAAAAAAAAAAAAAAAAAAGAAAAAAACCACCCAAAAAACAAACAAACAAACAAAAAAAAACCCCAAAAACAAAAAAACAAACAACCCAGAAAGAGAAAAGACTGGACTGAATAAAAGGAAATAAAGGCTGTGCTTAGTCTCACTGAATTCAGTAAGTGATTACACGACACAGGGTTCATTCAGGACCTAGCGAGTGATCTACAGCCTGTGTTCTGCAGGAGGTCAGAATGGAGATTAAAGTGACCTTTTCTAGCCTCAAATTCCATGAATCCAGTTCTGAACCCAGGGTCCCAATGGAAACTAAGTGACGATATAGAGTCTTTGGAGTAAGCTAACCTACGGTTGATGGATGGTTTTACTTCTTTATTTCCATAGAGTCCCTCACCATATTACTCACACAAAACAACTTTCTCACTTGTGACATTCAAAACTTTTACAGAAAAAGGAGCAGTGGGTATACATAACCAAAAGTCCCTCCAGGTAGGAAATGAGAAAAGGTTTGAAAATTACTGGGAGATACAGTTTCTGGAGTAATTAAAAAAAAAAAAAAAAAAAAAAAAAAAGTACAGGAATGTACTTGAAGATGGAACTTCATATGTTCATAGGCAAAACAAAAAAAAGTATGCTCTTCAATCATGGGGAACTGGACTAAGCAGTTGAGAAGATTTGCTCAAGCTTTATTGCTTATATTCCTAAGTCTTTGGAAATGACAGTATAGATTTTCCAGTGTCACTTAATGACTGAGACACAGAAAACTTTTTTGTTTTCAAGGTGAGCTGGATTCTGCATGAGCAAACACTTCCTTAACACATTCATTTTGAAACTCACAATGGAAGAGAGAAAGCTGCATGGGTTGTGTGAACAGCAAATCCCACCTTCAGATATTGTGTACCCTTTCCTCACTCTCTTTTCAGTCAGCTGTCTTCATTGTCCGTGTTTAAATGGCAGTCACTCACTGGACCAGGTCCAACAGCCTCAATTTCTGCTGTGAATATACCTCTGTACTTTCACACCAGGATAGTAAGAAAATATGAGCATAGAGAGGGTTAAACCTGAAAGACTACAAGGGGAAAAAAAACCCTGTGTAGAGTGGGAAATTAGTCAGCAGAGACCTGACAAAGTGCTTCCTACACATGCTGTTCTGTCAGGCTGCACAGCTTCTTCTGCTTCAGAGGTAATTACATAGATTTTCTGTCTTGTACTTGCAAAAACACAGCACAGCACTCCACCACTGCTTGTAGCTCAGTGCTTCAGGGCTCCAGCTGCATGGGGCTGGAAAATGTTTACACAATTTCTTTTAAGATTTTTAAACCACAGTAAGGGCCGTGGCTAACTCTTCATCTGAAAGGGCATAGAAAAGAGTCCCCTCTGAAGCTGGGCTTGCTTGAAAGGAAGGCCTTCCTTGTAAGGCAATGTAATTATCTCTCTCTCAAGGAAATTACTTCCACCACATAATAAATCAAACAATAAATGTTTCTGAACATTTTGAGAGGACTCAGAAGAATTTGGACATTGATGTGGATTTCAGATTCTCACTGTTTCAGGTCTAGAATCCCGGTCTTAAAACCACTGGCAATTTTATGCTGTAGATTTCTGGTGCCCATTTAGAAATACTTCCATTCTTTTTGATTTGAAACTTGTACAGATATAGATATTCAACATATATCAAGGTGTTTATCATTAAAAATAATATCTGCAAATATAAATATTTCTCCCTCATTGCTTTGAACTGCTTCAATTATTTTGTGGTTAATGCAGTACTGAGATGAGTATTTCAAATTGTCTATAAATTCAGATTTAAATATTCAAGTCAATGCTTGCAACATACACTTTTATTAGATGTTGGAAATAGAATGTCCAAAATTTTTGAAAAAAAATTCTATAGTTTAGTAAAAATTTAATGTATTTTTCTAACATGGAACTGTCTGTGGTAGGATACAGGAGATTAAATATGTTCAGCTCTATGTAAAAGTCTTAAGACAATGATAAAAATTACTGATTGAAA